>NC_090817.1:51107021-51407312 GCF_000390325.3 Nicotiana tomentosiformis
TAATCTTCAAAGATTCAACCAAGAATTGAAGAACAAATTGTTGAAGATCACTCTCCCACTCTAGGGCACTCTCTCACCCTTAAAATATCAGATTTTAGCTCAAAAGTGGTACAAATCGTCTATTTAATGAAGTAGGGCCGGGTTATAAAAACTCAAAAATAAAGCTTTGGAAAAGGATATGCGGTCGCCTATGCGATGCGACCGCATAATGCTTATGCAGTCCGCAGAATAGTCCGCATAATTGCCCTCCAGAACTGGGCAAATATGATTCGATTTGCGGTCATTATGCGGCCCACAGACCTGTTCTGCGGTCGCATAATGCACTGCAGAACCTCCCTCCGAAAAATCTCAAAGCTGGATATACGATCAGAGTGCGGCCCGCAAAATGGTTTTGCGGTCGCATAATGGTATGCGAAAATGACATCAAAAATGGCCCAAAAGAATGTCTCACTCTGCGACCATAATGCGGTCCGCAGAGTGAGTTTGCAGCCATATAGTGTGCCGCAGAAGTGCATTTCTTCTGCCCAAAATTTTCAATCCTCAAACACGTAAGCCCAATTCGGCACCACAAAATATTATTTTTCCTTTGTGAAATTTTACGGGGCCTTACACCACACCCCTACGTGACACAGTACGTTCAAACACGAACGTAACACACACCCCTCCTCGTGACGGAATCACTTTTACCACTCACCCAAATGTCACGACCCAAATTCTCCCTCCGTGAATCGTCATGACGGCACCTAGTCTCTATGTCTAGGTAAGCCTAACACTTGTGGAAATGAGATGAAAAAAACATGAAAATCAACAACCAATAGTAACAGATATTTTAATAAGCAATTGAGATGCCGCTCGGCATATACAATAATCAACTCTCGAAATATACATGATACTCCCAAGACCCGGAACACCGTAAGTCACAAGCTTCCACGAAGTTCTAACTGTTCTATACATCAGTGTCTATAGAAATAAGAGAAGAATCAACATAGGGGGATAGAGGGGGACTCTGAGGATCTGTGGGTGCGTGCAGATGTATCTTGAAGTTCTCCGAAACAACAATTATAGCAACTAAGGACGAGGCTGGTAAAAGGAACCTCGATCCGCACACAAAAAACATGTGCAGGAAAGGGTGTGAGTACACCACAGTAGTATCCAGTAAGTGCCGAGCCTAACCTCGGTCGAGTAGTGACGAGGTTAGGTCAGGCCCACTTGTATATAATAATAAAAATAGGAGAATAAGCAGTATAATAAGAGACTAAAGTTCAACAAAGAAAAGCACAGTGAAATAACATAACAATGCACAGAATTAAGCGACAGGGGATATCCCGAGATACCGTCTCGTAGTCCCAAAAGTAAATATGCAGGTAGAACTCCTGAGGTACTGCCTCGTAGTCTCAAGGTAAATATGCAGGGGGTTCTCTCGGGATACCGTCCCGTAGTCCCAAAAGTAAATATGCAGGGGGATCTCCCGGGATACCGTCTTGTAGTCCCAAAAGTAAATATGCAGGGGGATATTTCGGGATACCGTCCCGTAGTCCCAAAGTAAATACACAACACAATCAATTACAAACGACAAGTACAACAAGAGAATCTATAGTCTAGACTAAGTACAAAGTCGGGAAAGAAGCAGGAATGCAATAGGCATGCTGCAAAGAGTTCAATTAGGCAAATAAGGCACGTAGACATGTTATTCTAAGCTAACACGGTAACTACGCATGCTAGTATATTCAATTAAGGTGGAAACAGGGAATTTCTCAGTAAAAATCACATTTTTCAACAAATAGCCTATGTACGCACTCGTCACCACGCGTACACAGCACTCACATAGTAAAATAAGTACCAAATCCTAAGGGGATTTCCCCAACACAAGGTTAGGCAAGCCACTTATCTATAAGAATATCCGGTAGCAAGCTAAATCAGTCGGTAGCAATTCTCTTCCCACGAATATCCGGCTCCGATTGGCCCAATCTTAGTTGAAGAAATTCTCCCAATGTTTCCCAAATTTCAACCCCAAAATCTGAAATTAAAGATGAAATTAATGAAAGATTAGTGGGATATAACCAAAATAGCGTGTAGAATCATTACCCAATCGATGTCTCTGAAAATTTCCCAAAATCTCATCCAAATCCGAGCTCCCAAACTCAAGTTTTGATAAAAATGGGCAAACCCTCATTTTTGAAATATTTAATACTGCCCAGTGATTCCTTAATTGCGATCGCGGAAATTTTCTCGTGATCGCGAAGCACAACTTCGCTGCCCCAGAATTTAACCCTACGCGAATGCGGAAAATGCAACGTCAACGCGATTCACTGGCCTTCATGCTTACGTGATTCACTGGCCTTCATGCTTACGCGATTCACTGGCCTTCATGCAACCCCACACATTCGCGAAGAACAACACTTGAATTCCACTGCTGCTTTACTTCCTCTTCGCGAACGCAGCCTAGCCCATGCGTTCGCGACGCACAACCTGACCAACCTAGGCGATCGCGTCCCCATATTTACGAATGCAAAGAACAACTTCAGTTGGCCTCTCAGATGCATTACGCGATCGCAAGACCTCTCTCGCGAACGCGATGAAGAAAAAGTTTGCAACAAAACACCAGAAAATCTGCTATCTTCCACAAGTCCAAAATGATCCATTAAACATCCGAAATCAACCCGAGGACCCCGGGACCTCAACCAAACATACCAACAAATCCTAAAACACCATAAAAATTTAGTCGAGCCCTCAAACCACATCAAACAATGCTAAAATCATGAATTGCCCTCCAATTCAAACTTAAAGAACTTAAAACTTCCAAATCCGACAACCGATGCCGAAACCAACCAAATAATGTCCGATTGACCCCAGATTTTGCACACATGTCATATTCAACCCTACGGACCTATTTCAACTTTCAGAATTGGAATCTGACCCCGGTATCAAAGTTCCACTACCGGTCCAAATCTCCAAAACTTTGACTTTCGCCATTTTAAGCCTAAATGAGCTACAGACCTCCAAAACACTATCCGGATATGCCCCTAAGTCCAAAATCACCTAACGGAGCTAAGAGAACCGGTGAAACTCCATTACGGAGTCGTCTTCACACAGTTCCGACTACGGTCCAAATCCTAAGAGTTAAGCCTCCATTTAGGGACTAAGTGTCCTAAAATACTCCAAAAACCAAAATGAAACCTCCCGGCAAGTCACAATAGCAGCAAAGGATACGGGGAAAACAGTTAATAGGGGACTGGGCTATAACTCTCAAGACGACCGGCTGGGTCATCACATCCTCCCCCTTTTCGAGTATAGAGACATACCTGAAGCTGTGAAAAGATGAGGATAACTGCTGCGCATATCCTGCTTGGCCTCCCAAGTTGCCTCCTCGACCGGCTGACCCCTTCACTGCACCTTCACGGAAGCAATGTTCTCTGACCTTAGCTTTCTGACCTGCCTATCCAAAAATAGCCACTGGCTCCTCAGCATAAGTTAGATCCTTGTCCAACTGGTCTGAGCTAAAATCCAATACATGAGCCGGATCACCGTGATACTTCCGGAGCATAAAAACGTGGAATACCGGACGAACCCCTGCAAGGCTGGGAGGCAAGGCAATCTCATTAGAAACCTCTCCAACATGCCTCAACACCTCAAAAAGACCAATGTACCTTGGGCTCAGCTTGCCCTACTTCCCGAACCTCACAACGCCTTTTATAGGTGATACCCGAAGCAAGACCCGCTCTCCAACCATGAATGCTACATTGCGAACCCTCCGGTCGGCATAACTCTTCTGTCTGGACTGGGCTGTGCAATGTCGATCCTGAATCACCTTCACCTTATCCAGGGTATCCTGGACCAAGTCTGTACCCAATAATCTGGCCTCGCCCGGCTTGAACCAACCCGCTGGGGACTGACACCGCCTACTATGCATATCCTCATATGGTGCCATTTGGATGCTCAACTGATAACTGTTGTTGTAGGCGAACTCCGCAAGTGGTATGAACTGATCCCACGACCCTCCAAACTCCATTACATAAGCATAAACCATATCCTCTAATATATGAATAGTGTGCTCGGACTGTCCGTACGTATGAGGGTGAAATGCTATGCTTCGCTCCACTCGAGTACCCAACTCATTTTGTACAACCCTCCATAACCGTGATGTAAACTGCGTACCCTGGTCAGAGATGATAGATACCGGTATGCCATTAAGCATGACGATCTCACGGATGTAGATACGAGCCAGCTGCTCGGAAGAATATGTAGTCATCACAGGAATGAAATGAGCTGACTTGGTCAGCCTATCCATAATCACCCAAACCGCATCAAACCACCGTTGAGTCCGTCGATGCCCAACAATGAAATCTATAGTGATCCACTCACATTTCCACTCCGGAATCTCTAGCTTCTGAAGCAACCCACCCGGTCGCTGATGCCCATACTTCACTTGCTGGCAATTTAGGCACCGAGCCACAAACTCCACTGTGTCCTTCTTCATTATCCTCCACCAGTAATGCTGCCTCAAGTCCTGATACATCTTCGCGTCACCCGTATGAATGGAGTACCGCGAGCTATGAGCCTCTTGAAGAATCAACTCACGCAAACAATCTATATTAGGCACACATAGCCTGCCCTGCATCCTCAATGCGCCATCATCCCTAATAGTGATCTCCGTAGCATCACCGTGCTGAGCCGTGTCCTTAAGGACAAGCAGGTGGGGGTCATCATACTAACGCTCCCTGATAAGATCATAAATAGAAGACCGAGAGACCATACAAGCCAACACTCGACTTGGCTCATAAATATCCAATCTCACAAACTGGCTGGCTAAGGCCTGAACATCCAATGCTAAGGGTCTCCCTACTGCTGGAAGATATGCTAAATTCCCCAAACTCTCTGCCCGGCGACTCAAAGCATCGGCTACCACATTGGCATTCCTCGGGTGATACAAAATGGTGATATCATAATCTTTAAGTAGCTCCAACCACCTCCGCTAATGCAAATTAAGATCCTTTTGCTTGAAAAGATGCTGCAAACTCCAATGATCAGTGTAAATCTCACAAGGAACACCGTACAAATAGTGGCGCCAAATCTTCAGGGCATAAACAATAGCTGCTAACTCAAGGTCGTTGACATGATAGTTCTTGTCATTCACCTTCAAATGTCTGGACACGTAGGCAATCACCCTACTGTGCTGCATCAACACCGCGCCAAGACCAATTTGCGACACATCACAATATACAGTGTAGGACCCCGAACCTGTAGGCAACACCAAAACTGGGGCTGTAGTCAAAGCAGTCTTGAGCTTCTGAAAGCTCTCTTCCCACTCCTCTGTCCACCTGAACGGAGCACCCTTCTGGGTCAGCCTTGTCATAGGTGTTGCAATAGATGAGAATCCCTTAACAAAACGACAGTAATACCCCGCCAACCCAAGAAAACTGCAGATCTCTGTAGCTGATGAAGGTCTAGGCCAGCTCAGAACTGCCTCCACCTTCTTCGGATCTACCTTGATCCCATCCCTCGATACTACATGACCCAAGAATGCCACTAAGTCTAGCCAAAACTCACACTTCAAATTTTTTTTATACAACCTCTTCTCTCTCAGAGTCTGAAGCACAGTCCTCAGATGTTGCTCATGATCCTCCCGAGACTGGGAGTAAACCAGAATGTCATCAATAAACACAATGATGAAGGAGTCAAGATAAGGCCAGAATACACTGTGAATCAAATGCATAAAGGCTGTTGGGGCATTGGTCAGCCCAAAAGACATAACAAGAAACTCATAGTGACCATATAAGGTCTTGAAAGCAGTATTCGGGATATCTGGCTCCCGAATCTTTAACTGATGATAGCCTGAACGTAAGTCAACCTTGGACAACACTCTGGCACCCTGTAACTGATCAAATAAGTCATCAATACGAGGAAATAGATACATGTTCTTCACTGTAACTTTGTTCAGCTGGCGATAATCCATACACATATGCATAGAACCATTCTTCTTCTTTTCAAACAAGACCGGAGCACCCCAAGGTAACACACTGGGCTGAATGAAGCATTTATCAAGCAACTCCTTCAACTTCTCCTTCAACTCAGTAGGAGCCATACGGCATGGAGGAATAGAGATGGGCTGAGATCAATATCTCTGTCAGGCGGCATGCCCGAAAGATCAGCTGGAAACACATATGGGAAATCCCTCACTACTGGAACTGACTCAACTGTAGGGGTATCAATACTGACATCTCTCACATAAGCTAAATACGCGTTGCACCCCTTCTCAACCATTCGTTGAGCCTTAAGAAATGAAAAAACTATGCGGGGAGTATACTCTAAGGTACCTCTCAACTCTAATCGCGGTAAGGCTGGCATAGCCAGTATCACGGTCTTAGCGTGACAATCAAGAATAGCATAATGGGGCGACAACCAGTCCATGACCAAGATAACATCAAAATCTACCATGCTGAGCAATAATAAATCGGCTCTGGTCTCAAAACCATTAAGAGAAATCAAACATGACCGATACATGTGGTCCACAACAAGCGAATCTCATACAAGAGTAGACATATAAACATGGGAACTCAAATAATCCCAAGATACGCCCAAATGTGGGGCAAAATAAGAGGACACATAGGAATACGTAGAGCTTGGGTCACATAATACCGACTCATCTCTATGATAGACGGGAACAATACCTGTAGTGATAGAGTCAGAAGCAACTACCTCTGTACGGGCCAGAAGAGCATAATACCTGGCCTGGTCTACCCCTCTTGGGTCACCTCGACCTCCCCGACCTCCACCTCAAGCTGGCTGAGCAGGTGAGGCGGTAGATGGTGCTGGAATCATGGTCTGAGGACCCGGTAGAGCACGTAGTGGCTAAGAAGTCTGTGGAGGTACAACCCTCCTATGTCTGGGGCAATCCCTCACCATATGGCGGGTGTCGCCACACTCAAAGCGACCCCTCGGAGGGTGTGGCTACTGTGACTGACTCGGGCCAGGTCTGTTGGACTTGACGCTAAAAGCACCCCGAGCAGGAGGCACACTAGATACTGGCGATGCATAATAAGGCTCCTGGGGCCTAGAAGGGGATGGAACACCACTAGTGGCTGGAAGAGCTTAATGAATGGGGCGACGCACATAACCCCTACCATGGCGAGTTGTTGGGGCACGAGCTCCAGAATAAGAACCAGTCTCTTGAGACCTCTTGGCCTCTCTCTGCTCTCGGTCCCGGGAGAGCATGCCCTCCAATCTCCTGGCAATAATCACAACCTGCCGATAAGGGATATCCATCTCCAACTCCTTGGCCATACTAATCCGGATACTGGGATGGAGTCCCTCAATAAACTGTCGAACCCTCTCTCAAATTGTGGCAACTAAGGCCAGTGCATGTCGGGCCAAATCACCGAAAATAACTGCATACTCTGACACAGTCATAGCACCCTGGCGCAGCTGCTCAAACTCCGTGCGCCATGCATCCTTGAGGCTCTTAGGGGCATACTCTCTCAAAAACATGTCCGAGAACTGAGTCCATGTAAGTGAATTTGCCTCATCCGGACTACTCAACTCATAAGCACGCCACCACTGATAGGCTACTCCTCTAAGCTGGAAAGTGGCATAAGAAACCCCACTCGTCTCCGCTACGCCCATAGTAAGGAGAATACGATGACACTCCTCTAGAAAATCCTGAGCATCATATGTAGCCAATCCGCAGAAGGTAGGTGGGTGGTACTTCTTGTACCTCTCAAGTCTGAGCTGCTTTGCCTCAAAAGAGACTATCCTAGTCTCGTGCTGAACCGGAGCTTCCGGCGGTATATGAATGAACTCTAGGGCCTGATCAACCTGGACCCTCTGTTCAGGAGTACGGGCTGTGGGAGTCTGTGCCCCTCCCCCGGCCTGAGATGTGGCGGGAGCTAACAGAACCAATCCAGCCTGAGCTAAGGTGCTGCATGCTCATGAATTGGCTAGAGTCTCCTGGAGGGCTGGTGCATCAATATAAATCTCCGGTGCCTGCCCTCCAGTTGGAACTGCTGGGGGCTCCTCTGTCGTAGCTCGCACGGGTCATCTGGCTGCATCGCATGGCCATACTCTACCCCGGCCCTGGCCTCTGGCGGCTCTAGCAAGGGGCGCGGGTGCCTGGTCATCAGATCCTTTGGTACGGGTCCTCACCATCCATGATAAAGAATATAATAGAGAATGTTTAGAATTTGATGCCAATAACTCGCAAGACAGGGAATCAAAAAATAATGTGATTGTTCATAACAGTTCCATAGCCTCCCGAAGATAAGGACAGACGTCTCCGTACCGATCCGCGAGACTCTAATAAACTGGCATGTGACTTACTACACCTATGAACCTAGAGCTCTGATACCAACTTGTCAAGACCCAAATTCTCCCTCCGTGAATCGTCATGGCGGCACCTAGTGTCTACGACTAGGTAAGCCTAACACTTGCGGAAATGAGATGAAAAAAAAACATGAAAATTAACAACTAACAGTAACAGATATTTTAATAAGAAATTGAGATGCCGCTCAGCATATAAAATAGTCAACTCTCAAAATATACATGACACTCTCAAGACCCGGAACACCGTAAGTCACAAGCTTCTATGAAGTTCTAACTGTTCTATATATCAGTGTCCATAGAAGTAAGAGAAAAATCAACATAGGGGGATAGAGGGGGACTCCAAGGATCTACTGGCGCGGGCAGATGTACCTTGAAGTTCTCCGAAATAGCAACGACTACAACTAAGGACAAGTCTGGTAAAAGGAACCTGGATCTGCACACGAAAAACATGTGTAGGAAAGGGCGTGAGTACACCATAGCGGTACCTAGTAAGTGCCGAGCCTAACCTCGGTCGAGTAGTGACGAGCTCAGGTCAGGGCCACTTGTATATAATAATAAAAATGAGAGAATAAGCAGTATAATAAGAGACTAAAGTTCAGCAAAAGAAAGCACAGTTAAATAACATAACAGTGCACGGAATTAAGTGACAGAGGATCTCTCGAGATACCGTCTCGTAGTCACAAGAGTAAATATGCAGGGAGAACTCATGAGGTACCTCCTCGTAGTCTCAAAGTAAATGTGCATGGGGATCTCCCGGGATACCGTCTCTAAGTCCCAAAAGTAAATATGCAGGGCGATCTCCCGGGATACCGTCCCATAGTCCCAAAAGTAAATATGTAGGGGGATCTCCCGGGATACCGTCCCGTAGTCCCAAAGTAAATACACAGCAAAATCAATTACAAACGACAAGTACATTAAGAGAATCTAAAGTCTATACTAAGTACAAGTCGGGAAAGAAGCATGAATTCAATAGGCATGCTGCAAAGAGTTCAACTAAGCAAATAAGGCACGTAGACATGTTATTATAAGATAACAGGATAACTACGCATGCTAGTATATTCAATTAAGGTGGAAACAAGGAATTTCTCAGTAAAAATCAGTTTTTTCAACAAATAGCCTATGTACGCACTCGTCACCTCAAGTACACGGCGCTCACATAGTAAAATCGGTACCAAATCCTAAGGGGATTTTCCTCACACAAGGTTAGGCAAGCCACTTACCTCGAACCAAGGTAAATCAGTCGGTAGCAATGCTCTTCCCACAAATATCCGGCTTCGAATGGCCTAAATCTAGCAAAAATCAATTACATACCATAAATATAGCTATAAGAAACTAATCTAGTCAATGAAATCTAAGCTAAAGCGAGAAATTAGGAAATTGCCCCAAAAGGCCTCCCCGGACCCACATCTTGGAATCAGGTAAAAGTGATAAAATATGAACACCCATTATGATACGAGTCCAACCATATAAAAATTACTCAAATCTGACCACGAATCCCCTTTCAAAACTCAAAATCTTCGTTGAAGAACTTCTTCCAGTTTTTCCCAAATTTCAACCCCAAAATCTAAAATTAAAGATGAAATTAATGATAGATTATTGGGATATAACCCAAATAGATGTGTAATCATTATCCAATCGATGTCCCTGAAAATCCCCCAAAATCTCATCCAAATCTGAGCTCCCAAACTCTTGTTTGATAAAAATGGCCAAACCCTCGTTTTTGAAATGTTTAATACTACCTAGTGATTCCTTAATCGCGATCGCGGAAATAGCCTCGCGATTGCGAAGCACAACTTTGTTGCCCTAGAATTTAACCCTACGCGAACGCAAAAAACTCAACGCGAATGCGATTCACTGGCCCTCATACTTATGTGATCGCGAAGAACAACACTTGAATTCCACTACTGCTTTACTTCATGTTTGCGAATGCGGCCTAGCCCACGCGTTCGCGATGCACAGCCTGACCAACCTTCGCGATCGCATCCCCATATTCACGAATGCGAAGAACAACTTCAGCTGGCCTCTTAGATGCATTACGCGATCGTGAGACCTCTCTCGCGAACGCGATGAAGAAAAGTCTGCAATAAAACACCAGAAAATCTGCTATCTTCCACAAGTCCAAAATAATCCGTTAATCATCCGAAACCAACCCGAGGCCCCTGGGACCTCAACCAAATATACCAACCGATCCTAAAACACCATAAAAACTTAGTTGTGCACTCAAACCATATCAAACAACGCTAAAATCATGAATCGCCCTCCAATTCAAACTTAAAGATCTTGAAACTTCCAAATCAGACAACTGATGCCGAAACCAACCAAACCACGTCCGACTGACCCCAAATTTTGTACACAAGTCATATTCAACCCTACGGTACTATTCCAACTTCTAAAATCGGAATCCGATCCCGGTATCAAAATTTCACTACCAGTCCAAATCTCCAAAACTTCGACTTTCGCCATTTCAAGCCTAAATGAGCTACAGACCTCCAAAATACTATTCGGACACACCCTTATGTCCAAAAATCACCTAACGGAGCTAACGGAACTGACAGAAATCCATTCTAGAGTTGTCTTCACATAGTTACGACTACGGTCCAAATCCTAAGACTTATGCCTCCATTTAGGGACTAAGTGTCCCAAAACACTCCAAAAACCAAAACGAAACCTCCCGAAAAGTCATAATATTAGAAAAGGATATGGGGAAAATAAGTAATAGGGTATCAGGGGTATAAATCTCAAGACGACCAGCCAGGTCGTCACATCAAATCAGCACATACCCGTGGCACATACCGCCGCCTATGAACGATATGTTCCTCCTGTATATGCCATTTTTGAACCTATCTTTACAGCGCCTGTCATGGTCAGGGTGCCATATGAGATTGACCAATAGCCGAGATGGAGAGGGAATCTAGGCGTATGGAAGAGGAGTCAGTATCAGAGCTACTGCAAATCTTGAGAAAACAAATGAAAAACCTCCAAGTTGCCAAGGGAAGTAAAAGTTTGGACTACGAGGATTTGTGTATCCATCCAGATGTGGATATACCTGTGGGTTATAAGCCTTCAAAGTTTGATATCTTCGACGGGACGGGTGATCCCCACACACATTTTAGGGCATATTGTGACAAGTTAGTCGGAGTGGGAAGGAACGAGAAGCTAAGAATGAAGTACTTCATAAGGAGCCTCACGGGAGAAGCACTTACCTGGTATAATCAACAAGATCCGCGAAAATGGAGAACCTGGCAAGATATGGAGGATCATTTCATGAATAGATTTAGGTTCAACATAGAGATCACTCCCGATAGGTTCGCACTGGTAAACCTACAGAAAAAGCCATTCGAATAATTCCAAAAATAGGCACGTCGGTGGAGGTCAGAGGCCACCAGGGCACAACCTCTGCTGGATGATAGTGAATTAACCGAGTATTTCATCAGGGCCTAGGAAGGGATATACTTCGAAAAAATGATGGGAATGATGGGAAAGAAATTCCCTGAGCTGGTCAAGATGGGAGATTTTTTATAAGAAGCTATAAAATCTGGTAAAGTACAATCCATGGCTACACTGCAAGCAGCCAACAAGGCAATCTAATCAGGGTCAATCGATAGCGGAAAGAATAAGAAAGAAGAGGCCTCAACAGTCGTCCCTTAGTATCAACCCAACCCACATCACAGAACCACTTCCTATTCCCCAAACAACCATTCATCAACCCCCGCTTACGCTCCAGTCTATAAAACCTAGCCATATTACCACCCTCAACCTCAATACAACCTTTCTCGAGCCCAAAACAACCTGAAACCACAATGACCATATCCTCTTGTCCAATCACTACCCACCAAAACCGACCCACTTATGCACCATGACCTCATCCTAATTTTGAAGAAAGGGATCCCAAAAATTATACCCCCGATTGATGAGCCTCTGGCCTAATTGTGCGAGAGGTTGAGAAGAGCAGGATTGATAAATCCAATGGAATGAAGGGTTCCTGAGTATCCCTCTAAGTATTTTGATGCAACTAAAAGGTGTGTCTACCATTCCAATGTGCTTGGGCATGATACTGAAAATTGATTTAAGCTGAAAAATGAGATTGAAACACTGATTAATAGAGGAACCATTCAATGCACTCCGACTCCGCCATATGAATCACAATCCACTGCAAAATCACCGAAACCAGGGGGCAACATGATCACGTTGGACGAGGAATATGATCTTAAAGGAATGATTATCACAATAGGAAATGTAGAGGCCACAAGGATCCCGACTCAAAGGGCTCTAATGATTATAGTGCAAATTAGACCTACAATGTCAGTTCAGACTTATCAGTCACAACCGGCCGTTGCTACAGGGATCTGAGAGAGTTGGGAATACAAAACTGTCCCATGGACGTACCAGCAAAAGAAGAAGGCCAAAATGACAAACTCTGTAGCAGCCCACAATATGACTAGGTCTGAGAGATGCTACGCTCCTGAAGATGCAAATCGAGGGAATTTGGGAATAGAGCAGATTCAAAGAAGTAACATAACACACTCAGAAGCCGCCAAATTCTGGAAGAGAATGTCGACTAAAGAGTACTTCGTGGAGGAGCAGCTGAAGAAAACTCCAGCGCAGATATCAATCATGGATTTGCTGATGAGCTCCGGCAGTCATAAGGATGCCCTGTTGATAGTACTAAGTGGGGTAATTGTACCAAGCAACACCGCCAGTGAGGCGTTGACCGCAATTATTGGGAAAATGGTCAAAGAAAATATGATCACTTTTAGAAGGGACGAACTTCCTATCAAAGGCGTAAGTCACGACAAAGCCCTTCATATCATTGTCAAATGTGGGGACAAAGTGGTGTCCCGAGTGCTGGTCGATGGAGGGTCAGAAGTCAATATTTGTCTGCTCTCTACTCTGCGGGAGTTAGGAATCCATTTGAGCAAAGTCAAGGAAAGCCACGTGAGGGTAAGGGTTTTTGATAGTTAGTAGAAGGATGTTATCAGAGAAATTTATTTGGCTTTGCAGATCGGGCGTTGAATTTCCCATATTATTTCAAGTAATGGATATTTCTTCTTCATACAATTTGATGCTAGGAAGGCCCTGGATACACATGGCTTGAGCTGTACCATCTATTCTATACCAATGCATGAAATTTGTATGGGGATGTAAGAAGATCGTGGTCCATGGCAAATGGGGCCAATAAACGTATTTGAAGCATGTTGTTCCGTTCATTGAAGGGCTAGATAGAGTTTCTTTCCATGCAGTGGAAATCATGGAGACCACCGAAATAGAAGTGACTGAACAAAACTTGGGTATGCAGTCGTCGTATTGATGCAAGATAGCTATCAGGGAGATGATGAAATATGGATACAGACCAGGAACAAGGTTGGGAGCCAGGCCGGACGGGATCACAAAGCTAATTGAACGTAATGGGCAGAAAGGAAAAAGGTTTTTGTGCCAGTGCATGTTTCAGGTACGGGCCAGAGTTCAGCACCAGAAGATGATATCATAGATGGAATGGGAAAGCTTTACGTGAATATTATTGAAGAATGCTGTGCAGGAGTTAACATCAAGACACCGACAATCAGGGATGCTGAACCAGGGGAACTGTAAAAGTTTTCTTTTTGAAAATTGCACAGTCAATTGAGGCCTGCACCATGTCTGTACCCTTTTGTCCTTTGCCTCTTTTGAACGCTTAGACGTTCCTCTTTTCATGAAATAAAAAGAATCATTTTCTTAAAATATTGCAACTTTGTTTACCGCTTCATATATACTTAGTTTTTCTTTTCAGTAATCAAAATGAAAAAAACCCGCGTTCCGTGATTATGATATGTAACGAAACCGCTAAGCAAAACGAACCAGATTATGAAGAGTATGACGAGAGTATGCTGCCAGAAAATATCCCACAAGAGATCGAATGGCTGGAGAGTCAGAAAAAGCCCAACCTTGAAGAAACGAAAGTGGTCAACCTTTGAAGTAAAGAAGACATGAAAGAAACCAGAATCAACAATAATCTAGAAGCCGAACAGAAGGAAAAACTGGTTGAGCTCCTTCGACAATACATTTATGTGTTTGCATGGTCGTATGATGACATGCCAGAATTAAGTATCGACATTGTCTCGCATCGACTACCTACCAATACTGCCAGACCGCCGGTCAAATAGAAACCAAGAAAATTCAAACCTTATTTAAGTCTGAGGGTAAAGGAGGTACAATTTGAAATTGAATCTGACAAAGTGCACATTCGGGGTCCCTGCTGGAAAACTGTTGGGCTTCATTGTAAGCAGGAAAGGAATAGAACTGGACCCATCAAAAATCAAGGCCATTCAAGAATTTCCACCGCCCTAGAATAAGAAAGATGTGATGAGTTTCCTGGGTAGACTAAAGTATATCAATCATTTCATATCCCAGTGCAAGGTAATCTGCGAACCCATTTTCATGTTGCTGAAAAAAGATGCTGCCACAAAATGGACAGAAGTGTGCAAGAAAGCCTTCGACAGAATCAAGTTGTATTTGTCAAATCCACTAGTGCTGGTTCCCCCCAGCCTGGGAAGCCATTGCTACTATATCTCTCAGTCTTGGATAATTCCTTCGGCTGTGTGTTGGGACAGCATGACGAAACTAGGAGAAAGGAGAAGGCCATCTACTATTTAAGTAAGAAGTTCACGCCATGTGAGGCCAAATACACTTTTATAGAATGCACTTGTTGTGCTCTGACTTAGATCACCTAGAAACTAAGGCATTACATGCCAACATACACTACTCATCTGATATCTCAGCTCGATCCGCTCAAGCACATCTTCCAAAAGCCGATGCCACCTGAAAGCTAGCTAAATGGCAAATTCTCCTCAGCGAATTTCATATTGTGTACATAACTAAGAAATCATTCAAGGGGCAAGCCTTAGCCGACCACCTCATAGAAAATCCGGCGGACGGGGATTACGAGCCACTCACTACGTATTTTCCCGATGACGAGGTATTATTTGCTGGAGAAGATATTGCAGATTCATACCCTGGATGGAGAATGTTTTTCAATAGAGCAGCGAATATCAAAAGAGTTGGAATTGGGGCAGTCCTAATATTAGAATCCGGACAACACTATCCAGCATCGACAAAGATAAGATTCCCTTGTAGTAATAATATGGCTGAATACCAAGCGTGCATCCTTGGGTTCAGAATCGCAGTCGACATGAACGTCAAAGAACTTTTACTTATAGGGGATTCTGATCTATTGATACACCAAGTCAGAGGGGAATGGTCGACCAAAAATGTCAAGATTCTTCCATACCTGCACTGCATAAAATAGTTATGTAAGAAGTTCACAAAGATTGTGTTGAAGCACGTCCCTAGGATTCAGAACGAGTTCGTCGACGCCCTTGCATCTCTATCATCCATGATTCAGCTTCTAGACCAGAACTACATTGACCCTATCGAGGTAGAGATCAGGGATCAACATGCCTATTGCTTCCATGTAGATGAAGAGCCAGATGGTAAACCATGGTATCACGACCTCAGGAGATTCCTTGCAAATAGAGAGTACCCAGAGAATGCTATTAATTGTCAGAAGCGAACCCTCAGGAAGTTTGCGAATCACATTTTCCTTAACGGGGAAGTCCTGTATAGGAGAACCCCAGACTTGGGTTTGTTGAGATGTGGAGATGCCGCCGAAGCAACCAGGTTATTGGAAGAAATACATGCAGGGATGTGTGGACCCCACATAAACGGGTTCACATTAGCCAAGAAGATCTTGAGAGTTGTATACTTTTGGATGACAATGGAAAGTGATAGTATCCGGTATGTACAGAAATGTCACTAGTGCCAGGTTCACGGGGATTTCATCCGGGTTCCTCCAAATGAGTTTAATGTGATGGGTTCACCCTGGTCGTTCGCCGCTTGGGGAATGAAACTGATTGGACCGATAGAGCCCGCTGCGTCAAATGGGCATCGTCTCATCTTGGTAGCTATCAACTACTTAACTAAATGGGTCGAAGCATCTACCTACAAGTCCGTCACAAAGAAGGTAGTCGCAGATTTCGTCTGAAACAACATCGTCTGCAGATTTGGGATACCTTAGTCAATAATCACTGGCAATGCCGCTAACCTTAATAGTGACCTCATGAGAGAAATTTGCGAGAAGTTCAGAATCGTCCACCGCAACTCCACAGCCTACAGACCACAAATAAACATGGCAGTCGAGGAAGCCAACAAGAATATCAAGAGGATTCTGCAAAAGATAGTGGACAATCACAGGCAATGTCACGAGAAACTATCCTTCGCCTTACTAGTTTATACCTGAGTCAATCATCACTGACAATGCGGCTAACCTCAATAGCGACCTCATGAGAGAAATCTGTGAGAAGTTCAGAATCGTCCACCGCAACTCCATAGCCTACAGACCACAAATGAACGGGGCAATCGAGGCAGCCAACAAGAATATCAAGCGGATTCTACAAAAGATAGTGGACAATCATAGGCAATGGCATGAGAAAATATCCTTCGCCTTACTGGGTTATCAGACCACCATGAGAACATCCATTGTGGCAATGCTGTACATGTTAGTATATAGCACTGAAGTTGTAATACCCGCAGAGGTTGAGATACCATCTCTAAGGGTCATTCAAGAGGCCAAGTTGGACGATGCAGAATGGATATGGGTCAGGCAAGGGCAACTCATGCTCATCAGTGAGAAGAAAATGGACACAGTATGCCATGGTCAGCTATATTAGAACAGGATGGCTAGTGCATTTAACAAGAGGGTGAAGCCTCGCTAGTTCACACGGGGGCAGTTGGTTCTAAAAAACATCTTTCCCCACCAGGAAGAAGACAAAGGAAAATTCGCACCAAATTGGCAAGGTCCTTACGTGGTTCACCGAGTATTGTTGGGTGGAGCTCTAATCATGGCCGAAATGGATGGAAGAATCAACACGGAGCCCATCAACTCAGACGCAATCAAGAGATAGTATGTTTGAAGACAAACAGAGTTAGGTTTTTGCTGTAATAGAACTATGTTCAATGTGACTTCCCACAGAGGGATACATAGGCAACCCACATAGGGTTCGATGTTCTCCCTCCTTTCTTTTGTAATAGAAAAACCAAATATCACTTTTGTATATTGCTCTGGAACTATGCCGACTTGACTTCCTTAGGAAGGAATACGTAGGCAATTCTCATCGGATTCAGTCATCTTTTGTAATTGAACTACATTTTGGCCTGATTCTATTTGAATACGTAGGCAGTCTAAATCAGACTCGGCCATTTCATTGTTAATATCATCATTTTTGCATCTATTGTAATCGAACAAACATTAGATGAGGGACAAACATATGTGTATCTATTGCAATAAATGGGTATCTATGTATTTCATTTTTGCAGGACAAAACATCACAACGTGGAACTCTTTCAAAGCAGCAAACCAAACTACAACACTATGAGAGACATCAAACTCATTAGTGGGCCAAGGATCAAAGTTCAGGCACAAAACTACTAGTGGAACTCCGAATCTTCAAATCCTTCAAATCAAGCTGCAAAATTCAAGCTATCATGAGTTCCCGATCCTCCGTCTCACCGTATCATCATAATATGATACTAGGGCAATTCCTGCGAGTATCGCTTCCTAAAAATCTTCACTCCAGAACTACATGAGGCATGATCCTCGTTAAGCGCGATGTATGTAAGCAATTCAAAGCCAGAATTCGGCCCGATTCCCTAAATTTCCTCCAAGGAATTCTCTAAATCTTGCAATTCATAATCATCGTGCCACTCTTGTAATGCATGCCTAAAGTCGGGACAAAATTGGCTTTGGTTCATTTTCTTTGCCCGAAAACTCTTTCATCGTCTCCGGTCAAAGAGGGGCAGTTGTTGATAACCAATTTTGACCCTCCCTTTTAAAATTAATTTATTTATACTTAAATATTTACAATGAATGTTTTGAAAGTATTTTCTATCCATAAATACCTATTTTAAAAAATTGATTAATTATTAGTTTTGAAATTAATAACCTAGTACTAGCATTATGTAATTACAAATATACTTACTACTTTTAATATCATTAGAACAATTTCTAAAACATATCACCTAGGCTTTATAATTAATTTAATTATTTCTCAAATTCCGATTAATTAGATTAATATGTTCAAAATTAGTGTTATAATTTAGAAGACAAAGTATCTTATAAATATTAATTATAATAATTACTAGTATATTTGATGATTATAATTTCTACTACATTTTATTGAAAAATAATTAAGTTTATTTAAATTAATTTCAAAAGGGATTAAAAGGCAAAAAGGCTACAATTGCAAATCTCTAATTAAACACAAGAGGGCCACCTTTCAAATTCATTTTGTCCTAAATGTCAAGCCCAATCCGAAAATATACCCAGTCCAAATGACCCTCTAATCCACTGTGGCAATCCACGTCCCTATCCCTAAACCAATAAGTGCTTTACACATCACTCGTCCCATTCCCTCACAAAACAAACATAAATCATCTCAGTCGTTGATTCATATCATCAACGGATCGAATTTAATCCCATTTTTTATTTATTTTTTAAAGGGCTGTTGTGTTTTATCTCCGCCGTTGGATCACAAGAATCCAACGACCATTTATTTTCCAATTTTTATTATTTATAAAATCCCTAATTATCAAAACAATCAGAGTCGTTGATAAAAAAGATCTAGTGACTCTCGTTCCATCTCCCAATTTTAACTCTGAGACACCCCAAAACCCTACTCATTTCCCATTTGACCAGCCACCTCTCTTTCCTCTTTTCCTCTCTAATCTCTCAAACCCTCCATGCCCATCAGTCAAGAAACCTTGCACAAATCGGCGCAAGGTCATGAATCCGAGCCTTACAACACTCAATTTGTCACATGTTCGCGAATCTCGCATATACCTCCCCCGTTTCATCGCTTAATTTCAAAACGCCTAAAATTTGGAACCCTTGCTTAAGGATGCAACTTCAAATCATTCAAATCCTCTTATGCTCCGTCAAATAGGAGCATGCATGGAGCTTCTTCAGAGATTCATCATGAGAATTCTATACCCAAAGGTCAAACGCAATGACCTCTGGATTTTAGGATTTGTCCATTGGTTCTTTGCCTTCAACGGTCGATTCCTCCTCTTAGGTAAACTTCTTCATCATTTTCCATCTGTTTTCAGTCTGACCCTCCTTCCTATCATTATCCGTCTTTCATAATCTTCCACTATCGATTTGAATCTACTGAAACCCTAATGGCTCAATGGCCACAATAAATAGGGCTTTCAATGCTCTCACCAACCAGACCTAACACACAACAAGATATACCTACCAACTACACTTAGATTATGAAATTTTAATAGTTGTTTGGGAAATCTCGATAAAAGTCTATTTTTTGATCAATTTCAGCTTTTCCTCTCTTTCTGATTCCGATTGTGATACTGATTCAGAGCTTGAGCTCTTGGTTTTCCTAAAGGCTAATTTGAACACTCGATTGGTTTGCTGCCCCCAAAAAGATCTATAAGACCTTGACCTTATTCTTCTTTCACTAGTTCAAATTCCTGAATATGAAATGCTTTACTACCTTTGCCGAATAATGTTATCAAGTAATGTGTTTATTTTTTTTTACTATTTTGTATGTGTACGAATGTTAAGTAGATTCTGCTATTATGAACTTTCATTTTTTTACTATTCATTTTTTTCACTGAAAATGGCAGCAATTTGAGCTGCTGTTTTTGAACCTTTTTAGGGAATGTTTTGGCTGGATTTCGGGGCTAAAAACAATGGTGTTTGGAGCTGATTTTCGAACTGTTTTTGGACGTTTTTGCAGCTGTTTTTGAGGGGGAGGAGCTGCTTTTTGGTGGTGAACTTTATATGGATTATATGGTGTTGTTAGGTATGGAGATGCCTCTGCAATTCTTCCAAGCCCAAACTCTATCCGTTTCCAATCCGATTCGCACCCGAGGCCCCCGGGACCCCGTCCAAGCATACCAACACATCCCAAAACACAATTCAGACTTAGTCGAAACCTCAAACCACATTAAACAACATCAAAATTATGAATTGACGATCAAAAACTCTTAAATATTCTAACTTCGTCGAACGCGTCCGAATCACTCTTAAACTTTTCGGAATGACGCCAAAATTTACGCACAAGTTATAAATCACAACATGAACCTATTACAAGGCTCTAAACCTCAAACGGACATCGATACCACCAAAGTCCACTTCAAATCAAACTTAAGAAATTCTTAAACTTTCAAAAATGTTAACTTTCCATAATAAGCGTCGAAATTCTTCTGGGCGACCCGATACTCAACCCGAACATACGCCCACATCCGAAATCATCATACAAACGTATTGGAACCTTCAAATTCCGATTCCGAGGTCGTTTACTCAAAGTTAAATCATTGAGTATAAGTCATAATACCTGAAGTGAAGCTACTCAAGGCCTCAAACCGCCAGACGACGCACTAGAGCTCAAAACAACCGGTCGGGTCGTTACATTCTCCCCACTTAAACATACGTTCATCCTCGAACGTGATAAGATTTGCCCCGGAGTTGTCCAAAATCATTGTTTAACACCTCGTGCACCTACCCGTTCCATCACAACCCAGCTAAGCACTTTATCTTGAGCCAGACTGAAGATCCTCCTTTTTATTTACTCAATAAGCGTTAGAACCAAATTTCAACCTCCGAATTTCTCTACAAGATCTGATTCAAACATACGAACACCGCATCAGTCACTACACATTGTACCAAAACATGATCATGCACCCATGATGAAGTCACATCACGCACCACATAAGTTGGTTGCCCATAGAAACATCCTCCAACCACAATAGCTGGAAATTTCACGAATCTAGTACCTGCAATGCACCTCATGACGCATATAAGTCCTGTTCCAACTCTCGCAATACTGCCACGACAGAAAAGATGTGTAGAACTAATAACCACCTACCGAAATAACAAATCATGGAGTCTCTCCTCCTGACAAGGACCATTACCTCATTCTGAACTAAATAACGATATATGCTCTTTAATATACCCCACATAATTCCGATCGCACTTATCCCAGGTCCAATAACCTCGTCTCATCCAGTACAAGCTTCTCAGGAAATAAGCCATCTCAAACACTGCCAAAATATCATGTGACCCCAACAATGCGCCAACATGTTACAAACTCGAATGTGATGCATAAGAAAAAAATGAACTCTGGAAAAGAACTACCCAGCCCGCGTAACGAATAAAATGACCGAACAGATGCTATGAACCCTTCTCAGAGAATAAGAAACCAAATACACAAGAATAGATATAGGGAACAGTACTCAACATCTCACTATTGTAGCATGCAACCCGATCTACACATGATACCATTGCAGCGTGCAACCCGATCCAAACATGATACCATTGCAGCGTGCAACCCGATCCAAACAATGTACTCGTGGCGGCGTGCCACCCGATCTACTCATAACAATAAATAAGGACATACCCATCAAGCCATAACACTTCTACCTACGGAACACTGAATATCGGCGACAAGCACGCCAAGTGCTAAAATACAACTTTGGGGAGACGGATAGCGCAACACGCCAAAAAACCCAAGCATAACTAAGGTGCGATAAATGACTTGCATCTCGAGAGCCATCCTGCTCACACAACACCACAAGCTACACGCGACCTCAACACATGCGTGAATAATCAAGCAGTCTCAATTCGGAACAACTCCCACCGTTCACAACCAAATAAATAGAGCGCCTTCCAGGCATAAACTCTCACACTAATGATAGTACCATAATCTCCATGCTTGGTTTCCATCTTTAACAATCAGGTGACTAACATGTCACACTTATATAGATTTCCCCGTGGGATACTCTCCCATGACCTTTCGCACCAGGTATCAAAGTTTGCACCTCCACACCACCAATGACACTAATTCTGCAAGGCCAACCAAGAGTCCGCAATTCAATACACAAAGCCTCTTACAGAGGACACCGTTCTCAGGTGACAGTGAATTGCTACCAACTCTAACCCTCATAGAGGATCATCTTTCTCGAGCCATCAACATTAGAAATACCAATTCGATTCTGAACCGCTTCACCCCGCTATCTCTGACGACTGCTTCGCTAGCGTCCTTTCACAATACCATGCCCAAAGGTGAATTGAAGAAGACCATAAAACATGCAAAATTAATATATTTAAACAAGGACAACGACACCACATCATAGATGAAAATTCCACCACGCTCGAAAATACAAGGTCTTGTTACTCCAACAACCCAAACTTGAACATTCATAGTCCGATTGCCTTTCATTTGCTAGAAATAAACATTGAACCTCTAAATCATGTGCTGAGAAATACTCCTTTCATGTCATTCACTGCCTCGACACATAAACAAATACCCCACCATTACACCAACACTGTGTGATAACAACGTCTAAACATCATAGCAATCTGCGCGTAGCCTCGATCCCATAAAAAATACAGCTACTGAGCAGAAATGACAAAACATCCTTCCGCAAGAAGTCGATCCTTCACGAATAATAACTCAATCATCTCATGATTACCATATACCCATAAAGTGCAACCTAACCCGTATCAAGAAATTCCTTTACTCGAGTTATCCTCGATCTCAACCTTCGTAAGTCACATCTAATTCACAAGTATGCCTCAAACCGAAACCAGCACAACACATAACCATGCAATCAAATCGGTGATAGCAGACTCCCCCACTTGGCTCAAAGCCATATATCAAAATACTTGATAATTCACAATACCCATAATCTATTACTACCATAATACAGCAGGGAGATTCAACTAAATCCTTCATAAGCTCACATAACACAAACCATATAGTACCTCAAATCATCTACTAAGCTCGCATACATCCACGTGACGGTCAGGTCAACTATTACAACCGATCCAAACTCAAATCGCACAAATATACCCCACTGGTAGAAAATAAAGCCTCCATATAACATCATAAGGATTACACATCTGTAGATTACCCCGCAGGTGATAACATATCCCGCTTAGCTTCAAACTAACATCTCTTTATAACCTTTCACAGCCACAACTACTACGCCATCACTTAATCTTCCTGAGTCTGAACTCACAACAAGACATGAAAATCTAATTCGTTCCACAATTAAACTATGAGGCCCCTCAAATATCCTATTAGTCTGAGGCCATAAGCACGCTCACAAGTCGCTCAAATTTCACAAGTGTCGTCTTGCCTTCCATGAGGGGTTTAAGACTATAAAAACATATATGATCATGATATTAAGTGTAGGAGTTGTATTGGATATTGTTGAGGGCCTAAGGAGATCCCTAGAACTAAGCCATGTTGGGAACTATGCAATGGGCTAAAATTTCAGTTAAATTCGCACAAGATCTGGCTTCAAATGTATGCTTCTACCCAACTATAAAGACTTAGGTGGTGATATACAAATCAAATTAAATCCCTTTGAGCTAGTTTCTAACGCATCAAACCGTTTGTCATTTGGATATTTCTACAGAAAGTTATGGCCATTTTACTGGACCTATGAAATATGTGCGGCCGAGCATATTGGTGGGTATTCTGCCTTCTGTGCGCGGCCAGATGCGCAGTCACTTTCCCAGGTGCGTGACCGCGCATGTAAGAATCCTATAACTACCCCCAAGGCCAGGTAGAGAGAGTGGCTAAGTCATTTCTTTGAGCTAGAGCTTGCTCTATCAAGGGGAATCTGTCCTATACTTCCCTCCCATGAACCAAGGTAATGTTTTTGGAGTATTTTGAGTTGATTACTACTCCTAAACACTTACATTAACAAGGATTAATCTTGAAGATCCATAGATTTCCATTCAAATCTGCAAATTGGTCAAGAACACTACAAGTTGGGATTCTCAAGAGTTTCACTATAAGAGGTATGTCTACCATCTCTAACTAATCTATGGTGAAATATGTGTTATGACTTATGGGATGGTGATTGGAAGCCATAAGTGCCTAACCTAGGTTGTGTTGATATTGTAGAGATTGTAAAATTAATTAATTGATAATATTTATGGGTTGGGAGTGAAGTGTTGGGCATGCATGTGCTAATGGAAGTTGTGAGGTGAATCATTGGTGTGGAAGGTGATTATTAGGTGAAGAAATTCCATTGAAAGAGGTTGTAGAAAGATATGCACATTAGATGTTTGATAAAAAGTCTAAATGACTTAAAGTATAGAAATCTTACTAATTTTGGCGCAATTGTGTTGCATTGATGTAGATTGAAGTTGGACCATCGTAGTATTATTAAGGGGCGAATTTCAGGTATGAAGGCTAAACTCTTTTTCTGGTATTTTCTGGTATTGGAATTCCCGTGTTATTACAAAACTCCATCGTGTAAAGTTCGGACATGGAATTCTATTGATGTGGAGTATTCAAACTAGTAGAATTGATGCCCGATTGGCATAACGTGTTAGAACCCTCATGTGTTAATGATTCTCTATTTTTAACTTAATCATGTTATACCCCTTTGGGAAGAAGATCTTGTATGAAATCAATGGTGCTACAGGTATGGATTTGATTTGAGGCAACATTTGGGTAGCGACGAATGAGGAAAGACATAGTGGGAGGTGTCTCGCGGTGGTTGAATTATTAGCAGGTCAAGTATGAAAAGCAGAGGTCGAGAAGTTACTTAAAGAAGATGGTTTAGCCGAAGTAGGATTGATAGAGTAGCACATGGATTCTGTGGTAGGATAGCCACATGACTTGAAAAGTTTAGAGTGATTTGGGATTCATGGTGGATAGTGACGAGGTCTACGGACTTAATTTGGAATGTTGGTTACTATACTGAGGAAGATTGGATACGACAGAAAGGAGTTTGCTTGATATTAAGGGGAATGCAACATGAATTCATATTAGAATGTATTGTCGCACTTTTAGTTGATGTCAATAGGGAGTGAACGGACTTGTACAGTTGGTGAATGAGCACGGACTCGGGAGGGTTTACCCAGTGCAGCATCGTTGGAAGATGTCAGCATGAAATTTCCACAGGTGGGTTATCTCTATGAGCAGGTTAGCGGTTGTGTGGTGTTGATGAAGCTTCTACAAATAATTCTACTAGTTATCCGGTAAGAGGTCGAATATGTGAATGTTTGCTAGTCATTCAGAATGTTCATGAAATGTTTAACATAAGGATTTTGATAAATTTGACGGGTTGATTGTGTGAGATCACGGTAATTGGGAAGGATGAATCTTGGTGGGTTCTAGGGTTATGATATTGTAGCTTCAAGCTAAGTGGGGGAGCCCCACCGTCTATTGTTGGATCACGTGTTTGTCTGCTTGTGTAGTCTCTGGTCATCGGTGTATTGGTGGGTTATTTTGAATAAGGAAAGAAAAATATCAGTGGTAATTCGATAAAAGGATTTGAGGAATGTGTGCTATACTTGGCCTTATCGATTCATGTTCAAGTTTTGGGAAGACACAGAGTTTCTGCTTCTGGCGGGTGTAATGTACAAGGGGAAAAAATTCAGTCAGGTGCTTCTTTGATAAGGTATTCCTGCACTAACAACGCACTAGAGTTTTGGCTTATATTCGGGACAAAGTAAGAGTGCCTAAGGACTTGGGATGTTCTATGTTATCATTGGGTATGTGGTGCAGTATTGGAGTAAATGAGGAAATAGTTTCGGATCCACGGAAGGTCTTGCAGAATGGATGAACTGGTTGGAGATTCTATTGTACGCATAAGGAGAATATGAGATGATTCATGAGTAATAAGACGATGTGGTCTCGTGATGCGGGTCACTCAGGACGAGTGCGGATTTGGTTCGTTACGTTTGAATGGAGCTATTATTATTTCTAAGTCATGTCGAGAATAAATTGGAAGAAGATAGGCTAGTTAGTAATGGTTGAATCAGTATGATCATGGCAGCGATCAGTTTGTTCAGCGTGAAGTTATACATGTAGTTTGTGGTTGTACACTTGGGCTTGAGTGCCACCACAATTTGGTTGATTTGGGGGGTATTTGATTCGAATGGCTTTATTGTGTAAATGGATTTCGGAAGAGTTATGGCAATTTAGATCACGACTCGAAGTTTGTATTTTCTGCGATTTGAGACTTCAGTTGCATGTTGCGTTGGATCTTCTAAAATGAGTTGAGTGAAAAGTTTTCTAGCCAAGAAAGTGTTTATTTTAATAGTAGTTCAGGAGTTATGATAAGTTCTGGTAATCTCGTATAGCGGCATGATTGGTGCAGTAAGTGGCATGGGGATTGGAAGTTGAGAATCAAGGTTGACGTTCATTGCTTACAAGAATGCCACTAGCTCGGATAAGCAGGGGTGAAATTTAAATGTTCAGAGTTAGCTATCATTTTCTTTAGTGTCACCTGAGAATGGTGTTCTGTAGATGAGGTTTTGTTTATTGACTTGCGGATTTTTGAGTCGTTTTACAGAATTTGAACGATTGGTGGTATGGATGTGCGGACCTTGCTACCTGATCGGAAGGTCGTAGGAGCGTACCCCACGGGTGATTTGTATAAGTGTGACATGTTAGTCACTTGATTGTTATAGATTGAAACCAAGTATGGAGGTTATGGTAATATCGCAAATGCGAGAGTTCATGCATGCGAGGCATTCTATTCCTTGGGTTGTGGACCGTGTGAGTTTGTTCTGAATTTGACAGTTGTTCTTACGTGTCATGAATAGGTCATTGTGGTTAATTGAAAGGTTCTCTACACTAAGCCGGGTGGGTTCATTCAGCATAGCGTTTCTTATGGAAGAGTTTTCGGACGTTGGATGTTGTTTTTGTCGTCAGTTATTTCATGTAATACTTTATTGTGCCATGTGTGTTGTGAGACAACTTGATTATTCGCACATGGGTTAAGGTCCCGCGCAGCTATAGTGTTATGTGAGTAGGATGGCTCTCGATATGTAGGTCACATATCGCACCTTAGTTGTGCTTGAGTTTCGTAGCGTATGGCGCTATCCGTCTCCCCAGGATTTGTATTATGCACTTGGCATGTTTGTGGTTGATATTTAGACATTTCGTGAGTATAAGCAATACAACTTGATGTGTGTTTTCTTTAGATTGTCATGTGCGGGTCGGGTGGCACGCCACCACATGTATATTTTTTGGATTGAGTGGCACGCTGCCATAGATATGTTGTGTGGATCGGGTTGCACGTTGCAACATCGTCATGTTTGGATCAGGTTGCACGCCGCAATAGTGAAATGTTAAGCACGATTCTTTATATTCATTTTGGGTGTCCTGTTTCTTACCTCCGAGAACGGTTCATAGTATTTGATGGCCGTTTGATTTGTTACGCGGTCTGGATAGTTCTTTTCCAGAGTTCGTTCTTCCTTATGTGTCATATTCCAGTTGTTTCTTGTAGGCGCATTGATGGCGTCATATGAAATCTTAGATAGTGTTTGTGGTGGCTTATTGCCGGAGCAGTTCGTACTGGGTGAGATGTGATTATTGGACCTGGGATCAGTGCGATCGTATTTATATAAGGCATATTAAAGGGCACATATCGTTATTTAGTTCAGAATGAGGTAATGGTTCTTGTTAGGAGGAGAGACTCAATGATTTTTTGTTTCGGCAGGTGATTATGAATTTCTACATATCCCTTCCGTAGTGGCAATATTGCAAGAGTTGTAACAGGACTTATATGTGTCATGCGGTGTGTTGTGTGCATCAGATTCGTGAAATTTTGGCTATTGTTATCAGAGGATGTTATTATGGTCATGCGAATTATGCGGTGCATGGTGCGAATTCAGTAAGGGTATACAATCATGTTTTGGTACAGGGTGTAGTGACTGTTGTTACACCTTCGTACGTGAAAGTACGCCATACATAAATTGATGAAAGCTCGGAAATGAGATGTTACATCCCACATTTTCGTACGTTAATGTTTCGTCGTAAGTTAATCGACGTATGTTCGGAAATGAGATTTTTTTGAGATTATAAGCATTATGCTATTTCAAACAAGTGATGAGTAAATTCGTGAAGGAGAGAGGGTAAGCAAATCGAAGAAAATAAATTTCGTCGAAGTTTGACATTTTGGGATAAAATACGGCCCGAGCTAAAATGCCCAATATTTATGGACTAATACCATATAAGATACCACATGGCCATGATAGTGAGGTGTATAAAGTGTGTTGAAAGTGAGTAGTATTTTAAATAAATTGAGATAAGTCTTAATTATGTGGATTATTGGTTAGTGAGAGATTAACAAGTTAATTAAGAATTTGTGGATAAGCTTAATTAAGTTATTGGATAATCTTAATAAGCCAAAAACGTGACAGCCACCTAAGACCAACTATGTGACTCTTAAAATCACATAAAAGTTGAAAAAATGTGGAGTAGTCTTTGGCCAACTAGGATACAAAGTGGGGGACCACAAACCTCCAAGATAAGAGGTTATTATAGATAATTCAAGAGGGAAATACATAAGCTAGCTAAGCTTATGGATGAAGCTGCCGAGAAAACCTTACAACAAATAAAAAGGGAATTGTTGTCTTCCTAGTAAATCAAGCCTCCCTAGAAGCTAACCAAACAAAATACTTTACCTTGTATGGAGCTTTGCACTTTCAAATATTCTTTCATGGTTATTTGGAGCTTTACTTGTGGAGCCAAAAATTTTGTAGTACAATAGTGTGGATGAAGCTACAACAAAAAAATCCATACGAGACTACGTAATGTTATAGCAATGTTATTTTACGATTTTAAGAAAGTACGGTGTAACCCTTCTCAAGAACATCACACAGATCTTTCTCTACTCCAGGTATGTTAAGGCTATCCCTTCTTTCTTTTTGCATGATCCAAATGGTACAAATGAAATGAGCGAAATACGCAACTCTCATAAATGACTCTATTCATAAAAATACTAGGGGTGTCTATATTGTTGATTCCCAATGTGTCCTATTATTCTATCATCTGTTCATGGGTCTTAGAAAATACGTAAGTTGATAAATTTATTTTATGACATTAATCAAGGGCATAATGGTCCTATGATGTTTCGAGAGATTTTATTGACGTATTTCATATGCATTTCATTCATTTATACATGTACGTTGACCCATGACTAGATGGCATTATATACGTGTATATGTATGTACATATATGTATAAGGGATATGGGAAAAGGTTACGGCGTTATATATGCACCACCACCTGATCAGCTAGTATACGTTGTTGATGTTGCCCACAGTGGCCGAAATGATATAATGGGATGCCCTCAGAGGCTTGATGATGTTATGAATGCATATACCTATGCATCGTATGACATTTATACGTATACGCATAACATTATAAATATAAAGTGATTTGCAGAATTATTCAGATATACATGTCGAGTCCTTTACTCCATGTTTCTCTCATGTCTATTGTTTACTAATTTTCATTCCTTACATACTCGGTACATTATTTGTACTGATGTCCCTTTTGCCTGGGGACGCTGCGTTTCATGCCCGCAGGTCTCGATAGATAGGTCGAGAGTCCTCCAAGTAGGCGATCAGCTCAGCGGAAAAATATTGGTGCACTCCATTTGCTCCGGAGTTGCTTGTTTGGTCAGTATGATTTAGATATGTATCGTTTGGTATGGCGGGGCTCTATCCCGACCTTTATGACAATTATGTATTCTTAGAGGCTTGTAGACAGGTGTCATGTACGTAAAAGATTGTATGGCCTTGTCGGCCTATGTTCAGTGTACGAGTGGTTATTTTGGTCTTAGAAGCCCATATGTCTGATGTATAAGTTGGTATTACATGTTGTATTCTACCTATCTCACGGCAGCCTATCCGGCTAAGTTATCTATGATAGTATGATATGTTATGTTGGTACTCGGTTGAGTAAGGTACCGGTTGCCCGTCGCGGCCTATCGATTTGGGTCGTGACAGAAGTGCTATTAGAACGGTTCTGTCCTATGGAGTCTAGAAGCCGTGTCTAGTAGAGTCTTGTTTATGGGTGTGTCGTGCACTGCAATTATAAGTAGGAGGCTAAAAGGCATTTAGGACTGTCACTCTTTCTTCTTAATCTAGATCGTGTGGTAGAGCTCAGTTGTAGGAACTCAATTTCCTAAACTCTATCGTATTCATAATACGACGATGTCTGCGTCTAGAAAGTCGGTTGGTAAGAGATTGCATGTGGCTGTGAGAGAGTTGGATAAATGTAAGGTCTTCAGGAGATCATGTCTGTACTAAGACGTGTAAGCTTCTTAATAAGGAGCCTTAAGGAAAGAATGTCTATCCACCCCTATGGTGAAGGGCAATGAGAGATTCATAAGATAGATACAAGTTTCAACAATTAAAAGAAGTAAGGTGAAGAAGGGTACGAGGCGCCCAATTAATGAAGATTATCAGTATTTAGAATTCAAGCAGAGGAATATAAGCATTTTGAGTTACCTTCAATAGTGACGGGGGTATGTACAATTGGCCACACCGATCTCATTTATGCCCTATGAGAGCTAACATATATGGTTTAAGAGAAGGACTGGATATCAGGATCCGGCTGGGATTAGAGTAACCCAAATTATGGATGGATTGTTTGCGTTAGTTGACCTTTCCGAAGGGTATTGCAAATGTGCTAATAGATCTCCTTGTGAGACACCTAGATGGTGCACTCTAAAATAGTACAGTCAGATATGAGTACTACAAAGATAAGCACTGGAATCCTGGAAAGGATAAATATTACCTTAGTGTGGCTCCCATCCCTACTAGAGTGAGAATGTTAAGCAACCGAAAGAGCCACTGGATGGAGCAAGGGGAGCTAAAAGCAAAATAATGTCTTGTTTGAGTTTTCAGAATAAAGTGATAGATATAAATGTTAGCGGAACATAAGAAGAGAGTTAATAAAGCATTATGAGTAAGATATGATACATGGATGACAACAGTAGATCAAAAAGATGACAGTATTACAGAATCTATAGCCAAGTGAAAGAAAAGACAAGAGGTTACAGGCCTTGAGACAACAAAATAGTATAGGCCATAAATTCTTATCCTCATTTCAAGAAATAAGTGCGTGACTCCAGCGCGACTAACAAAAGGAAAAGTTAGACCCCAAAGTAATAGAAATCAGTATGGGCTGGTGAATAAGATAAACTAAACATGAACTATGGACTGAGTAATAGTCGGCATCATGAGAATTTCAGAGATTGTGTTCCGGCGATAATAGAATGGACGACAGAAGAATACCCTTTAAAGGTCATTCGAGAAGACGCTTCCCTAAAGCAAGCAATATGAGCAAAGTTAAGCTTAAGGGACTATATGTGCCAGTTATAGTAAGTGTCACCCTCGCGAGTAAGGAATATTTTTATCCTTGGTACAGAAAGATTACCGCAAGGCGAGTAAGGGTCATCGATGATGTGAAAAGACTCCAAAGATGAAAAGGTAAAACATCTATAGGTAAATCATCGTAGCTCCAACTCTTAGAACTCCCCTAAAGGGGGGAATATGGAGTGATGTGGCATGAAGTCAGAATTAAATGGTTCTAGTAATTATGAAATGGTAAAGGAAGAATGCGATAAAAAATAAAAAAATAAAAAAGGAATGAGCTTGCACTTACCCCAATCCTATAAATATGCTACGATTCCAGAACATTATGTAAGAACGACGTCAAAGAAAGGAAGTAAGGGTTCCTACCCGAGATGTTATTGATAAATAAGGAGCCAGTGCAAGACGTAAGTTAAGAAAAAGGAAATAACCCAAGAGGGATTACGCGAAAATACAGATATGAAAATGAGACCAATGAGTAGTTAGTAGTTGACTCAGGAAGAGCCTAGTTATGGCCAGACAAGAGGATACAGACAAATTAACAGATCGTGCAAGATAAACATAGTGAACCCCAACATGGGGAATTCAATCTCGCAGTAATGTCATTGTAATACTTGAGAAATATTCAGATAGGAGTTGGGGTAGTTAAAGGTACCATGTGAGTATTACGGGAATAAAAGAGAGTACCACTGGAATACAGTTAAAATATCAGTTCAGAACAACCCGACAAGCACAAGGGCGTGGAAGTAAGTAACTACGAATAATTATAGGCAAGGAAGGACATCAAAAGGTCCGTCGAGTACACAATGTAATAAGCCTACAACTTTACAAGAGTTAGAGGATCATCCCTAAATACTACAATGAAAGACTAGCTAAGGAAGTAAGGAAGAAGCCTTCAACCTAAGCTCAGTAACCTAAGGAGGAAATGGTCTTATAACAAGAGTGTCACAAACAACATTGTATGCACTCCAAAAGAAAGTGGCACCTACCATGGCTAATGAGCAGGGAATAAAACCAAAGGTAATATTCAAGACCATATGAGTTGCACAAAAATTTCGGCATGCGTGAGAACTCAGATAAGCTAAGTATGCACCCAACAAGGGGGAAAAAAGACCAGGAAAACCAATTGCTTACGTTTGAAGAAAGCTGAGATGGAACGAAAGGAATTATTCGATTAATGATCAACCGTAGAAAGCGTTGGTATAAGTTAAAAGAAGGAATTGGGTCTAGGTCATAGACAAAGGATTGAATCATTAGAAGATTGTATCATGGTTTTCCATAACGTCCATGAAAGTCTAAAGTAATACCATGAGCAGCAGATCGGAAGATAGCTTGCGCCTACACAAAGGCTGATTAAAAGTAAGAGGAAACTAAAGAGTTACATCAACAAAGTAAATCAGGAGTCTGATTATTGGACCCAGAAAATTATAGAAATCGTGATTGAGGATATTGCAAAATCACTCTTAATATAAGAGGTACAAGAGAGATAGTACAGTAGCCATATTCTATAATGGCTATATGATAAAGCCAGTCAGAAAAGTACCAGCCTTATAAGAAGTCAGTATGAAGCTCTCACCAGATTGTGTTTGCATCAGAGGTGCAAGTATTATAATAGAGCTTCAAGTTGTGAATATAAATTATACCTATGTGAAAGGGAGGTCATGAAAGAGATAGAAGATGTGATGCGAGATTTTAAGGTAAGTAAGGTAAAAGTGAACAACGTACGAGATACTTAAATGCAGAAGGTTGTGAGTAGTCTGTATTGCGGATAGAAGGCTAGAAGTGCGGGGATTCATTATCCATGAATGATAGTGGCGTCGTCAGTGACATATCTTCCAGTCGATGATTTCTAGGTGTTGAGAGGCCTAGTTAAGAGAGTAAAGAAGAGTTTGAGATGATGTGATATCTCGCTTGATGTTTCAGAATAACATAAGGAAATCCAGATTGCAAGCAAGTTGAAGGAAGGTTGCGAGTAGTAATAATAGATATATGTAGATCGCAAGCTAAAGTATGGTAAAACGACATGGTTTTAGCAAGTCAGGAGTAAGGATAAGGAAAGGCGAGTGAAGAGGTGACGAAAATGGATAAGTCCTCGGGATTAAGCCCATGAAAACAAATGAGCTAATGGTTTCTCTATGTTATAGAAAGTTCAGTATAGCCTAAATTAACTCAAAGGAATCTAAGACTAATAGCATCTAGAAGGAATGGAATGATGTCCTGGTAGTGGAATGAGGGTGTAATTATGAAAGATAAAGGATGGCATTTGGGCCTTCGATTGAGTAATGATTTGAAGAGGATTTCGTGAATTGTACGGGATTAAAATACCCACGTAAGTGAATCACATTGGGATGCTAAAAAAATACGGTTATTGAAGTACAATATCACCGCTAAGTGGATCAGGAAAATCACTTCAAATATTCCTCGATGCACGTAAGCCCTAGTGGCAAGGTATTACAAATATTTCAAGTTATTAGTGGTATGTTGTAGATCAATATTGAGGTGAATCAACAATGGAAGGACAAACGTATCAAAGTATGAGATGAGATTAGGTTGTCATTCTTAAACAGTAATTAGGAAGCATTAAAGGACTTAGATTTATACATATGGGATAAGCAACGAAAGTAACCTGGAGTTCAGTAGCAGACTTGAGTAACGATAAATCGAAGTAAGAGTTATGGTATAGGATGACCAACGTAGATGAAGTAAAGTCATACGAACGGATAACCGAATCTATAAAATATTCGTAAGTTCAGCAATGTATCGAGCGAAGAACTTCATTGAACTTATAAATTCCCAAAGAGACATCTTTTCAAGCTCTGTATATATGTTTACAAAGTGAGGTCTAGACATGGGCAAAAATCTGGAGGAAAAAGGAGAGAAGAGTCGCATAGGCGCACTTACAAGGTCAGAATCGTACAGGCTGTATGATAAAAGGTAGCAACAGTTACAAGATTGGAAGGATTCCGACAACGAGTGAATGACTTGGCATTTGGAATTCATTCACCGAACAATTGCCTAGATGGCAAGTGGAGTGCTAAAGTATTTTCAAGAGTTATGGGTTATGAGAATGATAAGTGCATCAGTCAACATTCGAGGACGAATGTTCCAGGGGGGGATGATGTTTCACCCCATATTTTCGTACGTGAAAGTACGCCATAAATAAATTGATGAAAGCTCGGGAAATGAGATGTTACATCCCACATTTTCGTACGTTAATATTTCGTCGTAAGTTAATCGACGTAAGTTCGGGAATAAGATTTGTTTTGCGATTATAAGCATTATGCTGTTTCAAACAAGTGATAAGTAAATTCATGAAGGAGAGAGGGTAAGAAAATCAAAGAAAATGAATTTCGTCGAAGTTTGACATTTTGGGATAAAATACGACCCGAGCTAAAATACCTAGTATTTATCGACTAATACCATATAAGGTACCACATGGCCATGATAGTGAGGTGTATAAAGTGTGTTGAGAGTGAGTAGTATTTTAAATAAATTGAGATAAGTCTTAATTATGTGGATTATTGGTTAGTGGGAGATTAACAAGTTAATTAAGGATTTGTGGATAAGCTTAATTAAGTTATTGGATAATCTGTATAAGCCAAAAATGTGGAAACCACCTAAGACCAACTATGTGACTCTTAAAATCACATAAAAGATGGCAAAATGTGGAGTAGTCTTTGGCCACCTAAGCCACAAAGCGGGGTCCCACAAACCTCCAAGATAAGAGATTATTATACATAATTCAAGAGGGAAATACATAAGCTAGCTAAGCTTATGGATGAAGCTGCCAAGAAAACCTTGCAACAAATAAAAAGGGAATTGTTGTCTTCCTAGTAAAGCAAGCCTCCCTAGAAACTAACCAAACAAAATACTTTACCTTGTATGGAGCTTTGCACTTTCAAATATTCTTTCATGGTTATTTGGAGCTTTACTTGTGGAGCCAAAAGTTTTGTAGTACAACAGTGCAGATGAAGCTACAACAAAAAAATCCATACGAGACTACGTAATGTTATAGCAATGGTATTTTGCGATTTTAAAGAAGTACGATATAACCCTTCTCAAGAATATCATACGGATCTTTCCCTACTCCAGGTATGGTAAGGCTATCCTTTCTTTCTTTTGGCATGATCCAAATGGTACAAATGAAACAAGCAAAATACGTAACTCTCATAAATGACCCTATTCATAAAAATACTAGGGGTATCTATATTGCTGATTCCCCATGTGTCGTATTATTCTATCATTTGTTCATGAATCTCAGAAAATACGTAAGTTGATAAATTTATTTTATGACATTAATCAAGGGCATAATGGTCCTATGAAGTTTCAAGAGATTTTATTGACATATTTCATATGCATTTCATTCATTTATACATGTACGTTGACCCATGACCAGATGGCCTTATATACGCGTATATGTATGTACATAAATGTATATGGGAAAAGGTTACGGCGTTATATACGCACCACCGCCTGATCAGCTGGTATACGTTGTTGATGTTGCCTATAGTGGCCGAAATGATATGATGGGATACCCTCAGAGGCTTGATGATGTTATGAACGCACATACCTATGCATGGTATGGCATTTATACGCATATGCATAACATTATAAATATGAAGTGATTCACAGAATTATTCAGATATACATGTCGAGTCTTTTACTCCGTGTTTCTTTTATGTCTATTGTTTACTGATTTTCATTCCTCACATACTCGGTAGATTATTTATACTGACGTCCCTTTTTCCTGGGGACGCTGTGTTTCATGCCCGCATGTCTCGATAGACAGGTCGAGAGTCCTCCAAGTAGGCGATTAGCTCAGCGGAAAAATGTTGGTGCACTCCATTTGTTTCAGACTTGCTTGTTTGGTCACTATGATTTAGATGTGTATCGTTTAGTATGGAGGGGTTGTGTCCTGACCTTTATGACAATTATGTATTCTTAGAGGCTTGTATACAGGTGTCATGTACGTAAAAGATTGTATGGCCTTGTCGGCCTATGTTCAGTGTACGAGTGGTTATTTTGGTGTTTGAGACCCATATGTCTGATGTATAAGTTGGTATTACATGTTGTATTCTACCTATCTCACGGCAACCTCTCCCACTCAGTTATCTATGATAGTATGATACGCTATGTTGGTACTCGGTTGAGTAAGGTACCGGGTGCCCGTCGCGGCCCAGCGGTTTGGGTCGTGACAACTGTTATATTGTTCGTATGTTGAAAGCAGGCCTAGTAGAGGATTTCGAATGTTGGAATTTGGCTCTAAGGCTTATTTTACTAAATAATAGGGAGGATCATAAAACTGGCTCTAGCTAATGTGCTCAACTAGGTTTTGGTGGCACGGGTAAGTGCACGAGGTGTTAAACAGTGATTTTGGACAACTCCAGAGCAGTTCTTAGCATGTTCGAGGATGAACGTATATTTAAGTGGGAGAGAATGTAATGACCCGACCGGTCATTTTGCGATCGTTGTTCGGCGGTTTGAGGCCTTGGGTAGCTTCACTTTAGGTATTATGACTTGTACGTGTGGTGGATCATGAGTCGCATTTGAGGATCGTGCTATAGACCATGAGGGAGAATAAGATATGTGCAAAATTCTCAAAGTGTGAGTTCTGGCTTGATTCTGTAGCGTTTATGGGTCATGTGGTGTCTAGTGAGGGGATCAAGGTAGATCCGAAGAAGATGGAGTCAGTTCAGAGTTGGCCCAGACCGTCTTCAGCTAATAAGATCCAGAGTTTCCTTGGTTTGGATGGATATTATCGTCGTTTCGTTGAGGGTTTCTCATCCATTGTTGCACCTTTGACTAGATTGACCCAGAAGGGTTCTCCTTTCAGATGGTCTGAGGAGTGTGAGACGAGCTTTAGGAAGCTCAAGACTGCATTGACTTCGGCCCTAGTGTTAGTGTTACCTACGGGTTCAGGGTTTACATGGTGTATTGTATTGAGTCGCATATTGATCTTGGCATGGTGTTGATGCAAGTTGGTAGGGTGATTTCCTACGCATCTCGGCAGTTGAAGGTACACAAGAAGAATTACACTATGCACGACTTAGAATTAGCAGCTATTGTTTATGCAGTGAAGATTTGGAGGCATTATTTGTACAATGTTCCATGTGAGGTCTATACCGACCAGCGGATTCTCCAACATCTATTCAAGGAGAAGGACCTTAAATTGCGGCAACGAAGTTGGTTATAATTGTTGAACAACTATGATATCACTATTCTGTATCATCCCAGGAAGGCTAATATTGTAGTCGATGCCATGAGTAGAAAGGTTGAGAGTATGGGCAGTTTGGCATATTTACCGACAGTAGAGAGGCCACTGGCCATGGATGTTCAGGCATTGACCAATCAATTTGTGATACTAGATGATTCTGAGTATAGACGGGTTCTTGCTTGGGTGGTTTCTCAGTCTTCTTTGTATGAGCGCATTAGTATGACGACCCTCATGTGCTTGGGATTAAGGATATAGTGCAGCACGATGATGCCAATGAGGTTTCTATTGGTGATGATAGGGTGTTGCGGATGCAGGGCCATTTCTGTGTGCCCAATGCGGATGGGTTGCATGAGTTGATCCTTGAGAAGGCCCATAGTTCGCGTTATTCCATTCATTCGGGTGCTGCCAAGATGTATTAGAATTTGAGGCAGCATTATTGGTGGAGAACAATGAAGAAAGATATACTATAGTATGTGGCTTGGTGCTTGAACGACCAACAGGTGAATTACGAGCATCAGAGGCCGGGCGGTTTGCTTTAGAGATTTGAGATTCCCAAGTGGAAATGTGAGCGTATTACCATAGATTTCGTTGTTGAGCTCCCACAGACTTTGAAGAAATTTGACGTAGTATGGGTTATTGTGGATATGCTGACCATGTAGGTACATTTCATTCTGGTGGTGACTACATATTCTTCAGAGCAGCTGGCTCAGATCTATATTTGAGAGATTGTTCGTCTCCACGGTGTGCCGGTGTCCATTATCTCCGATCTACGCACGCAGTTCACATCACATTTTCGGAGAGCCGTGCAGCGTGAGTTAGGCACATGGGTTGAGTTGAGTACAACATTTCACCCCCAGATAAACGGACAGTCCAAGTGCACCATTCTGATATTGGAGGATATGCTACGCGCATGTGTTATGGATTTTGGGGGTTCATGGGATCAGTTTCTACCACTTGCAGCGTTTTCCTAGAAAAATAGTTTCAAATCGAGTATTCAGATGGCTCCTTATGAGGCCTTATATGGTAGGCGCTTTTGTTCTCGAATTGGTTGGTTTGAACAGGGAGAAGCTAGGTTGTTGGGCACTAATTTGGTTTGTGATGCCTTGAATAAAGTCACGTTGATTTAGGATCGGCTTCATACAACCCAGTCTAGGCAGAAGAATAATGCAGATAGGAAGGTTCGTGATGTAGCATTTATGGTGGGGGAGTGTTTGGCTGCGAGTTTCACCCATGAAGGGTGTGATGAGGTTCGGGAAGAAGGGCAAGTTGAGACCTAGGAATATTGGTCCTTTTGTGATCCTAGAGAGATTTGGCGAGGTGGCCTACAAACTTCATTGCTGCCTAGATTATCGACATTTAACCCGGTGTTCCATGTTTCTACGCTCCAAAAGTATTATGGTGATCCGTCCCATGTATTAGATTTCAGCTTAGTCTAATCGGACAAGGTTTTGACTTACGTTGAGGAGCCGGTGGCCATCTTGGACAGGCAAGAGCGGAAGTTGAGATCAAAGAACATTACTTCATTGAAGGTTCAATGGAGGGGTCATCCGGTCGAGGAGGAGACCTAGGAGACTGAGTCGTTATCCTCACCTTTATGTCACTTCAAGTATGTCTCTATGCACGTTCGAGGATGAACGTTTATTTTAAGAGGGGAAGAATGTAACGACCCGACATGTCATTTTGTCTATTTGAGCCGTGTTTCACCTTTTGATTCTTCACACATGTGTATTTGTGGATGTATGACTTGCGAGGTTGGTTAGTTTCATCCCGGGAAGGTTTTAGCGGATCTGGACTCTTTGGTTATTTGTTTAGAAGCCTAAGTTGAAAATGTTGACCGAAGTTTGACTTTTGTTAAAACGACCCCAGAACGGTGTTTTGATCGCTCCTATAGGTTCTTATCGTGATTTTGGACTTGGGCGTATGCCCAAAATGGAATCCGGAGGTCCCTAGGTTGATTTACCTTGTTTTGCCAAAAGTTGGCAATTTGAGGTTTAGAAGCTTTTCCAAGTTTGACCGTCGATTGATGTTTTGGCTATCGGATTCGAAATTCTATTTTGGGACTTGGAATAGGTTCGTTTTTCTATTTGGAACTTGTCTGAAAAATTTTGGTGTCATTTGGAGTTGGTTTGATAGGATTCAGAAGCTTGGTTGAAATTCAAGACATTTATGAGTTTTAATTTGAAATTCATGCATTTTGATGTCTGATTCGTAGTTCTAGATGTTATTTTTGTGCTTTGATCGCACGAACGAGTTCGCATGATGTTTTTAGACATTTGTGGATTTTTTGTTTTGAGCCCTAAGGGCTCAAGTGAGTTTCAGATGTGTTTTAGAATTGTTTTGAGCTGAATCGAGTTGTTGGTGTTCTCGTGTCTCTGATCTCGCAATTGCGAACACCAAAACTGCAATTGCGATCATAGCAAGGGGTATCAGTTGTCGCATTTGCGATGCCTAGATCACAATTGCGAAGTAGTACCTGGGTTGGGTAGGTTCACATTTGCAATACATTAGTAGCATTTGCGAAGGGAGCAAGCTTCGCAATTGTGAAGCCAATGTCCCATTTATGACTTCCCACATAGGCTATCAGTGCAGCATTTGTGACAAATTCTTCGCAATTGCGAGGGTTCGCAATTACGAGCCCAGTGTCGCAATTGCGACATCTGAAACTAAACAGAAGGTTGGAATGTCAGGATTCATCTCATCCTCTCTCATTTTAGAACCCTAGGCTCTGTAGGAGGCAATTTTGAGAGGGGATTTTCATCTAGAATCATTGGGTAAGTAGTTTTAATCAATTTCCAACTATATTTCATGATTATATATAAGATTTAACATCCAATTTATGAGAATCAAAGATATATTTTTGGGATTTTTGTCTAAGTTTTGAAAAATAGAAATTTGGATTTTGAGAGTCGTTTTGGACTCGGATTTGAAAACAAAACACATATATAGACTTGTGGGGTTATGGGTAATCGGAATCTACACTTGGACTGGGTTATGACCTGGCGGGTGCGGGATTGACTTTTGGGGAATTGTGTAAAGATCATAACTTTATTGATTGAAATTGGTTTCCCTTGCATTGTTTGACGATATTAAATCGTTTTTGGTTATATTTGAGCGGTGCAGAGGCAAATTTTAGGGGAAAAGTTATTTTTAAGAGTTGAGTTGGCCTAGCTGAGGTAAGTATCTTGTATAACTTTGTGTGGGGGAACTACCCCTTAGGATTTAGGTTGATTGTGTTATTTGTATTATGTGGAAGACATGTACACGAGGTGATGAGTGTGCACACGGACTTATATGCGGTATTTTGACCGATTTAGAATTTTAGACTTCTTCCATGCATGTAAATGAATTTATTTTAACATGTTATATCTTTTATTTTTGAATTTGTTCTCAAATGCTCTATTTGATGTTGTTAACATAGGTTCTATCTTTTACTGTCATGTTTGTTCTTATATACTTTAGTTGATGTTTTTACCTCACATATTGTCTTGTTACATCTTTATTGTTGAATTATTCTTATTTGAAGTTGTTGATTATTAATATATCTTTCCTCGTTGAGAGTTCCTCATTCATTTGTTATTATTGAGATTCTTGTTCTTGGTTGAGCAGTGGGCTATATGTTGTAGTAACATTGGTATTGTTGATTTTTGGCAAGTATTGTGGCATATGGGAACGTGTGGTGCGAGTTGACTGTTGTGTTGTGATATTGATACACATGTGATGGTATAAGGATAGGGGTTGAAACGCATGCGTTGAGATAAGGTGAGATTGATACGCGTGTTGCAAGTAAGGAAATTACTTAAAGCCACGCGGTGAGATAAGGGGCTAAAACGCGTGTAGCTATTTCGGGAAAAATGCTTTCAAAATATAAATGCAAGGCTCACACGGTGATATAAGGAAGATTGTGATTGTGACTTGTAAAATGAGATTGTGAGGTGTGGTACCTCGTTGTGATTCTTGTTGTACATTTTTTGTTAAAAAGTCTAAACAATTTTTTTTATTTCTTCATTTGTCATACGTGTAATTGCCCGTATTCATTACTTGTTTTTCATATCATATATTCACTCCTTGTTTCCTTTATTGCCTTAAATTCATTTGTTCGTCTTCATTATTGTACTGCTTTGTTATCACTCATTTCCTCGCTTTCCGTTATTGCTTTATTTAATACTCTGTTGAGTTTATCATGTCCTAGTAGGTGTCTTGACATGGCCTCTCCATTACTCTAATGAGTTTAGGCTTGATACTTATGGGGTAGTGTTGTAGTGTACTCATGCTATGCTTCTGCATATTTTTGTGCAGATCCAGGTACATCTGCTTGTGCCGGATGCCGGTGATCATGCAATTATTTTTCCAGATACTTCAAGGTATACCTGCTCGACGCTCGCAGGGCGTGGACTTACCTTCCATTATTTCCTTTACTACTGTTTATCCTATTATCAAACATTATTGTATTAGAGATTTTTGTACATTTCGGTAGAGCTTATGACTTAGTTCCACCGATTTTGGAAATTTTGTTACTGATGTTTTGTTCTGGAGTTATTATGAGCTTTAACGATTTATTCTATTATCTTAGTTTGTTATTTCTGTTAAGCTGTCAATGAATGTTAGGCTTACCTAATCTTAGAGACTAGGTGCCATCTCGACATCCTAAGGTGGGAATGTGGGGTCGTGACAAGTTGGTATTAGAGCTCTAAGTTCATAGGTGTTACGAGTCATAAGAAAGTTTAGTAGAGTCTTGTGGATCGGTACAGATACATCTCTAATTATCTTTGAGAGGCTACAGAAATTTAGGAAATTCCACTTCTTTGATTCCTTTAACGTCTGAATTTGTTGATTTCGAAATTTGAGTCTTTATCTTCTATTCTCTCACACATGATGAGGACACGCACTGCTGGATAATATGATCAGATACCCGCGTCCCCTTCTAGAGCCCCGTGAGGTCCGCGCCAGGGCAAAGGCTGAGGAGGGGCACGTTCTGCAAACAGAGCACCTGCACGAGCAACAACTGAGGAGCCACCCATAGCTCTGGTTGGGGGATATGCACTCGAGATGCCTGTTGTTGCCCCTGGACTTCAGGACCCTAGCATAGTTTTTGAGCATGTTCGGCACTCTAGCTCATGCGAGATTGATTCCCCTTGTACCAGCTACATCTCAGGCTGGGGGAGGAGCTCAGACTCCCTCGGCATGTACCCCAAAGTAGCGGGTCCACACGGATCAGGTCCCTGGTGTCATGCCAGCATAGCCCATTATACCGGTTTAGCCTATGGTCGGGTAGAGGCATCGGAGGAAGAGTATAGGAGACTTGATAAGTTCAAGATGTATGATCCTCCTACTTTTAGTGGCACAACTACCGAGGACGCACAGAGTTATGAGGCTTGACTATCGGACCAGAATTATGAGGCTTGAGTTTCCTATAGAGCCAACCGTTGAGTGGGGGGGGGGAATAATGTTATGCCAAAAGGTAGGATTATTTCTTACCTTAAAGCCACAAAGAGGATCAGGAAGGGGTATATTTATCATTTGGTCCGAGTGACGGACACCACTGTTGAGGTGCCTACCCTTGAATCTGTACCAATTATGAATGATTTCCTCGATGTCTTTCCGGATGAGCTCCCTAGAATGCCTCCAGACAGGGAGATTGATTTTGGGATTGATATGATGCGAGGCACGCAGCCTATATCCATTCCACCTTATAGAATAGCGCCGGCAGAATTAAAAGAGCTAAAGGAACAACTGAGGGATTTGCTAGAGAAAGGTTTCATCTGACCGAGTGTGTCACCTTGGGGCGCACCAGTTCTCTTTGTCATAAAGAAAGATGGATCACAGCGGATGTGTATTGATTACCGGCAACTCAACAAAGTCATAATCAAAAACAAATACCCATTGCCTAGAATAAATGATTTGTTTGACCAATTACAAGGTGCTAAGTTCTTCTCCAAAATTGATTTGCAGTCCGGGTACCATAAATTGAAGGTAAGGGAGCAGGATATTCCGAAAACAGCTTTCAAAACACGGTATGGGCACTTTGAATTTTTGGTAATGTCTTTCGAGATAACAAATGCCCCGGCAGCTTTCATGGATCTTACAAATCGAGTCTTCAGGTAATGTCTTGGGTGTTTATTAATGCAATATGATAAGGTCATAGTATATGCTTCAAGGCAACTTAAGAATCATAAAAAGAACTATCCAACTCATGATTTAGAGCTTGCGGCTGTGATTTTTGCATTAAAAATTTGGCGTCATTATTTGTATGGAGTCCATGTAGATGTATTCATGGACCACAAGAGTCTTCAATACATTTTCAAGCAGAAGGAATTGAACTTAAGGTAGAGAAGGTGGCTTGAATTGCTCAAAGATTTTGACATCGACATTTTGTATCATCTGGGGAAAGCTAATGTGGTAGCGGATGCTCTTAGTCAGAAATCGATGGGTAGTTTGGCTCACTTGGAGGCATGTCAAAGGCCCTTGGCCCGGGAGGTTCACCAGTTGACCGGTTTGGGAGTTCGTCTTACGAACTCTAGTGAAGGGGGGTGATTGTGCGGAATAGGGCAGAATCATCGCTTATGACGGAGGTTAAGGAGAATCAATACAGTGATCCTGTGTTGGTGCAGCTGAAGGAAGGGATTCATAAACATAAGACTATGACTTTTTCTCTTGGCATGAATGACAGTACATTACGGTACCAAGGACGACTATGTGTTCCAAACGTAGATGGTCTTCGGGAAAGAATCATGGCAGAAGTACATACTTCTAGATATTCCGTGCACCCAGGCTCTACAAAAATGTATCATGATCTCAAGGAAGTTTACTGGTGGAATGACATGAAGAGGGGTGTGGCGGACTTTGTGGTAAAGTGTTCAAACTGTCAACAAGTGAAGGCCGGGCATCAAAGGCCCGATGGGTTAGCTCAGAGTATAGAAAAATTTCAATGTGGAAATGGGAAATGATCAACATGGATTTTGTGGTAGGGTTACCGCGCACTCCGCGTAAGTTTGACTCAATTTGGTGATCGTGGATCGATTAATAAAATCAGCTCACTTTTTGCCGGTTAAATCCACCGACATTGCGGAACAATGTGCTCAATTGTATATCAAGAAAATAGTCAGGCTTTATAGCACTCCAGTTTCCATCATTTCCGATCGAGGAGCCCAATTCACAGCTAATTTCTGGAAGACGTTTCAGCAAGGTTTGGGTACGTAGGTAAATCTTAACACGACTTTCCATCCAAAGACTGATGGGCAAGCAAAGCAGACTATTCAGACACTTGAGGACATGTTGCGTGTGTGTGTGCTTGACTTCAAGGGTAGCTGAGATGTTCATGTGCCGCTCATAGAATTTGCTTATAACAACAGCTTCCATGCCAGTATTCAAATGGCGCCGTTTGAGGCCTTGTATGGTAAAAGATGTAGATCGCCTATTGGGTGGTTCGAGGTTGGAGAAGCTGAACTAATAGGACCAGACCTTGTGTATCAGGCTATGGAAAAGGTTAAGATCATAAAGGAGCGGTTGAAAACTGCTCAGAGTCATCAAAAATCCTACTCGGATGTTCATCGCAGAGACTTAGAGTTCAAAGAAGATGATTGGGTGTTCTTGAAGGTATCTCCCATGAAGGGGATCATGCGGTTTGGAAAGAAAGGGAAATTAAGTCCGAGTTATGTCGGGCCGTATAAAATCATTCAAAGGATAGGTCAGGTGGCATACAAGCTTGAACTACCACCTGAGATGTCATTAGTACACCCGGTATTCCATGTGTCCATGTTGAAGAAGATAGTTGGAGATCCGTCCGCTATTGTGCCGGTTGAGACCATCGAGTTTAGTGAGGAATTGTCATATGAAGAAATTCCAGTTGCTATTCTTGATAGACAGGTCCGAAAGTTGAAAAACAAAGAGATTGCATCAGTAAAGGTATTGTGGCGAAACCAGCAAGTCGAAGAAACTACATGGGAAGCCGAGAATGAAATGAAAATGAAGTACCCTCATTTGTTTGAATAGCCATGTAATAGCTCAATAAAGTTGTCCCACGAATGATCTTAAGTGGATAAGGATGTAGATTCCTGCGTTACTATAGTAGAAATTCTTCGCGACGATCTTGCTTGCCACAGTTCGGACCTTTTTGGATTGAACAGTACCCTACGGACTGAGAGGAAAATGTTTCGTAGAAGAACGCATTTCTGCGGCCTATTATGCGGCCGCATAATCACTCTGCGGACTGTATAATGGCCGCAGAGTGAAGTAGTAAGTTTGGCCAATTTGAGGTCAGATTTGCGGTCGATTATGCGACCGCATAATCGATATGCGGACCGCATAATCGATATGCGGACCGCATAATCGATATGCGGACCGCATAATCGATATGCGGACCGCATATCGGTCGCATATTTCCTTTTGGGTTTCTGCTGAGGGGGTTTTGCGGTGCATTATGCGAATGCGAAACAAGTATGCGGACTACATACTGGTCGCATACCTGAGCCGAAAGTTTAGGCCCCTGAGGGCATTTCTGCAGTCACTTTGCGGACCCGCATAACCATTATGCGGTCGCAGATGCGACTGCAGACCTTTGTCGGGACACCATTTTTCTTAATTTAAAACCCGACCCCTATTCCATTAAAGCACCCATTTAGTCTATTTTGAAGCTCATTTCTGATATTTCTAGAGTGAGAGAGAGAGAGAGGGTTCTAGAGGGAAGGCCTAATTTTCATCAATTAATATTCAATCATCACTCAAAGCTTGGAAATATTCAAGTAGAGCACCAAATTCTTCATCCTAAAAGGTAAGGCTTCATCACCCCGGGAAAAAGTGAGTTAGAACTACCCACAATTGCAAAGCATTCAATTTAGGCCATTATTGAAAACGTCAACAAAAGTTAACCCCCGGGCTTGCTTGGTCCAATTCCAAAATTCGGACCAAAACCATATTACCCATTCGCCCCCGAGTCTAGTTATGTAATTTGTTTTGGAATCCGACCTTTATTTGGGGTCTAAATCCCCATTTTATAAAAAACCCTAATTCTACCCAAACCCCAATTTCCACCATGAATACACTAGATTTTAGGTTGAAATCTTAGGAAATGTAGTGAAAAAATGAAAGAAAATGGATTAGGATCACTAACCAATGATTTGGGAAAGAAGAGTTCTTGGCGCCACTAGGGTTTTCTTGTTTTGAACATTTGGAGAATGAACAAAAATCCCGTCTAACTCCCATTTTGACCAGTTGCAGATGTTGCATTTGCGAACTTGGGTTCGCAAATGTGAGCCCCCGCAAATGCGAATAAAAAATCGCAAATGTGAGGTCCCTTCCATTCCTGCTGTCATCGTATTTGCGAAGATTTGTTCGCAAATGCGAACTTTGACCTTCCGCAAATGCAACCGTTTGATCGCAATTGCGATCACTGTACCCCCTGACCCACTTCGCAAATGCGAACTTGAGGTGCTTCAGCTACTCTTCGCAAATGCAATGAGTTGCTTGCAAATGCGAACCAATCAGAGGTCGCAAATGCGAAGCCTGACCTCGCAAATGCGAGAATAGAGGCCTGCACCAGAACTGAAACACACCAGTAATATTTCTAAGTCCAATTTCACTCTGTAGCCTATCCGAAATTCACCCGAGCCCTCGGGGCTCTAAACCGATTGTGCACACAAGTCTAAAAATATCATACGAACTTGCTCACATGACCAAATCGCCAAAATAACACCTAGAACTACGAATTTAGCATCAAATCAAAGGAAATTTGAAAGAAAACTCATGAACTTCTAATTTCACAAACGGGCGTCCGAATCACGTCAAACCAACTCCGTTTCTTAGCAAATTTGACAGACAAGTCATAAATGTAGTATTGGACCTATACCGGGTTCTGAAAGAAAAATACAGACCCGATATCAATAAAGTCAAATATTGGACAAACTTTCAAAGTCATTAAGCTTTCAAACTTTCAAATTTCAACAAAGTCCAGTAACTCAGGCTAGGGACATCCGAATTCAATTTCGGGCATACGCTCAAGTCCCAAATCACGATACGGACCCATCGAAACCGTCAAAATACGAATTCGGGTCTGTTTGTTCAAAATGTGGACCAAAGTCAACTCAAATTGATTTTTAAGGCAAAAATTTCATATTTTCTAAGTTTTTAACATAAAAACTTTTCAGAAAAACACTCGGACTATGCACGCAAATCAAGAAAGGCTAAAATGAGGGATTTAAGGCTTCAAAGAGCAAACTTAAGTTCTAAAATATAAGATGACCTATCGGGTCATCACAGCGTAACACCGATCGGTGGTTACCGATCGACACACCCTTTCATCCATTGAGATTAAAAGGCGAGGGTAGTGCAGTAATGAGTAAGTATAGGAAAGTCACCAGTGCTGCTGGACTAGAGTCCTCCTCACAGGCAGCCCTGCCTCAGGGACCATTTAGGATGTTGAACTCACAGCTTGTCTCCATCCGTGACTTAGTGTCACAACTCCTTAGTGGGCCCTCACACTCCCAGCCTACGCCCAAGTATTTTACCGGGGAAGAAATGAAGACCTATCTGGAGAACCAGAAGAAGCAAGCAGAGTCATAGGAGAAGTTGGCAGCTTCTGTTAGCAGGCTCGAGGCAGCCTATGGCAACATGGCCAAGGCACATGTAGATCTTCAGGCAGATTTCCACAAGGCGAAAGAGAAAAATAAGAAGAATAGCAAGTTCATGATAAATATGTGGAGAGGCATCAAGGCCGTCTTCAAATGGGGGTAGCCGAACAGAAAGATACCGGTCGAGGACAAAGATGATAGTGAAGAATATTCCTTCCTATCGTGTGCTGCTGATGATGATACTGATGCTACCAATGATGATGAGGCTGAGAGCTCCACACGGCAGTGATTAGCTTTTCCCCGCAGTCTGCTAGTCTGATGCAGATATCAGGGAGACCCTAAAACTACTCTTATTGTATCTTGATATTTTACAGTGAAGGCACTGGAATGTTTTTAATTGGGGGTGGCTTTACGGAATATACTTTATTTGCACATTGATGCTTAACTTGTGCCCATGTGGAGCTTATGCTTTTGTATGGATATTGTGTTCCCTTGCCGGGCTTTTATATGAATATTATGTGCCTTTGCCGGGCTTGTTCTACTATTGTTTATCATGTGCCTTTGCGGGGCGTAGTGTGTGATTGATGATATAATTGCGGATTAGTCGCTTTTGTTATTCTATTTTTTTTTTCTTTTTACTTATTTTTTTGTCTTTAGTAGTTTTTAGTTTATGTTATTTTTGTTTCTTTAGTATTAGTTGCTTTTATTATTCTATTTTATTTTATTTTATTTACTTATTTTCTTTAGTAGTTTTTAGATATTTTATTTTTATCCCTTTAGTTTTTATTCTATTTTCTTTAGTAGTTTTTAGTTTATATTATTTTAATCATTTTAGTAGTAATATACTTTTCAATAAATTTCCTTGTATTTTCTTTATGCTACGGTTCTTTCCCGAGGAATATTTTTGTGTTGAATCGAGTGACTTTTTCCTATGATGGATAGCGTGAAAACATTCTTAAGTGAATTAGTCTTGTTTTGGTATGTAGAGACTTTTGGATTGTCTGGTACTAATAAAATTAGTCTCTTGTATGTGAAGTGTGAATTAAGAATACCCCTCCGAATTTTGGTTGTAACTTGAAAAAGTAAGTTGCATGGGGAAGAATAAGTTTTGTGATAACTTTTTGGGCTTATTTTGTGACTCTTTACCCACTAGTTGGCATGATATTGCTCAAATTGTTCTTATTAAGAAGTGAAATTGATCCGTCCTGATTAGTTCATGTGCCACGTGTGTTAGTTTTTGTTAAAAATAATTCTTGTATTTACTTTTATCATCTAGAACTTGCCCGGTTGGTCTTTCAATGCTAATGTTAATTATGTTTGGTTAGAGGTATGACCATAGGCATTCTTTATGATCTTTGAAAAAGCCTCTTTAGCCTTTCGAGCCTACCATTGCATAAATACTATTAATAGTTAACCTAATTTGAGCCTTTAACCATTTCTTTGGCTACCTCATTACAAACCTTTACCCTTTTTGTGAAATAATTCCCTCTTTTGAACTCGTCCCTCCTTGAATGTTAAGAATGAGGCTAAAAGCCTAAGTTGGGGTGTTGGTGTTAATTGGAAAATGGTTAAGATGTACATTATGTGTAGAAACATATACCTCAAAGTTGTTTATATGAAGATACTCAAGATCCAAAAGAAAATAGTTGTATAAAAGAAATATAGAGTCTTGAGAAAATTATAGAGGTGCTTTAAGGCGGTTCTATGTTGGTAACTAGATGTCAATAAGGGCTATGTAGTTTAAAAAGAAGCAAAGTGCAAAAATAAAAGACAAATGTGAGTAGTGTTCAAGGAGGGTGTAGTCACTTGTATCCCAAATATTTATCCTACCCTTCCTTAAGCCTACATTACAAGATTAAAAAGTCCTTATGGGATCTCCAACTGAATGTTCTTGAATAGGCAGCGAATTAAAATAAGGGCAAGCTTATGGTATGATATTTTGTAACACTTAAAATTCTTTGTTGAGAGTAAGTGTCTTTGTGCATTTGTCCTTTGTGTTGTTATTATAAATATGGTGATTTTTTAACTTTCTTTATTGTGAGGGCACATGGATTATAATGGATTGGTGATAGTGATAGATTCTGAATTGAGTAAATTGAACATATGCAGTAGACTAGTGCTTTTGAGTCACTACTTGAGGCTTGGTTGTTGTCACTTAATTATTTTGAAACTCCATTGCATTCTTGAGATTGTTCTAAATGAGGTAGTTGTTTGGTTGAAGTTCACATGCTTGAGCATAATTATTAGTACCAACCAAAACCATAAGTGTTGTGCTTAATTGGAGAATGTGATTTGAAGATGATAGCGATGCTAGTTGAGCTTTAAATGTTAGAGCCTCATTGAATTTTTGGTTTTGATTTGCTTGAGGACAAGCAAAAGCTTTAAGTTGTGGGTGTTGATGAGTGGTGAGTTTACCACTCATCTTAGTCTCTTTTCTTTAGTTTTTGTGTCGTTTAATTATAAAATGAGGTGATTTGTTGATTGCATTGCTAGATTTTCAGGTACCATGAACCTTGAAGAGAGTTGAGATCAAATAAAGTGAAATTGTGCAAAAAGAGTAAAAGAAGTGAAAATATTTCCAGTGAAATCGCATCTACGCAGGCAGGTCCGCATCTGCGTTAAAAGGTCTGCATCTGCGGAATGAGACTTGCAGGACAGAAATCGCATCTTCTATAGATAAACTGCTTCTGCGGTTGCTCTTCTATGCTTCAAGACTGCTTCTACGGTCGCTCTTTTGCGCTTGAAGACCGCTTCTGCGTCCTTTTGGCCGCTTCTGCAGAACAACCATTCTCCACCAATCATCGCTTCTGCGAGCAGGCATCCACATCTGCGAAACTGCACCTACGAGGATTCTTCTGCAGGTGCGGCCAACGGGCTTCAGCTCTGGACAGATTTGGCAATTCACATTTTCCCTATCCCAAACCCACAAATACACGACCTAGATTATTGGAAACACATCTTTTGGCTTATTTTTAGTCTCTTGTCTAGAGAACACAAGTTTTGGAGCTAGGGTTCTTGCACACACACTTAAGACTTGAAGATTTGAAGCTTTTGGTTGAGAATTTCATACCCATTTATGTTCATTTCTTCATTTCCATGCTTTGCATTGTATATCTAAGTGTGTAGTATATTTTCCAACACTTGAATCTTGTTTATGGAAATATTCGTATTTAAAGTGTGGATTAAATATCTTGTTGTGCTTGTGTATTGAATGATTTTTATTTATTATGAAGTAAGTTATTATTTCTTTAATTATTCTTGTTCTTTAATGTTTCCAAAGGGATTAGCTAACCCTAGGACTCGTCCATTCACTTAGAATTAATTTTGGGAAAGATAATTTGGGGTTGGAAAAGATTAATTAACAAGAACTTGAGGCATTAACCCTCACTTTACAGATTCTGCCTAAAGATAGGATTGAACTACTTGTAGCCGCATCGGGTGTCCTTAATCTCTTAATTGTTTTAGGGATAATTCAATTAGGAAGTCTTGTTAGTCTTAGGAAGAAGCTAATATAGAATTATTACCCGAGGCTAATTAACATAAACTCGCTCATATTTATAAAATCATGAAATACATCGGATCATTACTTGAGTGTAATTCCCAATGCATCCATGCTTGTAGCCATTGATCATTTTACTTGCTTTCTAGATTAGTTTATATTTTCGCAATTAGTTATAAATACTTTCTCAAAACCTTTCTAAGTGTTTGGCTTAGCATAATAAGTGATAATTCTCTTACACGCCTAATCGCCTACATATTGTTCTATGTGGTATTCAACCCCGACTCATTGTTGGGTAAATTATATTGCATGCGACAGTGTCCATTTACTTTTTAGTAGTGGATTTGGACGTCATCAGCATGTAGCCCGATAGGGATGTTGATTTTGATATTGACCTGGTGTCGGGCACCCATCCTATTTCTATCCTACCATATCGTGTGGCACTAGTGGAGTTGAAGGAGTTAAAGGAACAACTTCAGGAATTGCTCGATAAGGGTTTCATCCGGCTGAGTGTTTCACCTTGGTGTGCTTCGGTTCTATTTGTGAATAAGAAGGATGGTACTATGCGTATGTGTATTGATTATAGACAGTTGAACAAGGTTACAATGAAGAATAGGTACACACTACTACACATTGATGACTTGTTTGATTAGCTTCAGGGTTCTATAGTGTTCTCGAAGATTGATTGGAGGTCAGGGTATTATCAGCTAAAGATTCGAGATCCGGACATCCCGAAGACTGCTTTCAAGACTCAGTATGGTCACTACGAGTTTTAGTGATGTCATTTGGGCTGACTAACGCCCCAACAACATTTATGCACCTGATGAACAATGTATTCTAGCCATATATTGATTCATTCTTCATCGTATTCATTAACGACAGTTGTATTCTCATAGCCGAGAGGATCATGAGCAGCATTTGAGGATCGTGCTATAGACCTTGAGGGAAGAAGTTGTATGCAAAATTCTCAAAGTGTGAGTTCTGGCTATTCTGTAGCATTTTTGGGTCATGTGGTGTCTAGTGAGGGGATCAAGGTAGATCCGAAGAAGATGGAGGCAGTTCAGAGTTGGCCCAGACCGTCTTCAGCTACTAAGATTCGGAGTTTCCTTGGTTTGGATGGATATTATCATAATTTTCGTAGAGGGTTTCTCATCCATTGCTGCACATTTGACTAGATTGACCCAGAAGGGTGCTCCTTTCAGATGGTATGAGGAGTGTGAGACGAGCTTTAGGAAGCTCAAGACTGCATTGGCTTAAGCCCTAGTGTTAGTGTTGCCTACAGGTTCAGGGTCTTACATGGTGTATTGTGATGCGTCGCGTATTGGGCTTGGCGTGGTGTTGATGCAAGTTGGTAGGTGATTTCCTACGCATCTCGGCAGTTAAAGGTACATAAGAAGAATTACACTATGCACGACTTAGAATTAGCAGCTATTGTTCATGCATTGAAGATTTGGAGGCACTATTTGTACGATGTTCCATGTGAGGTCTATACCGACCAACAAAATCTCCAACATCTATTCAAGCAGAAGGACCTTAAATTGCGGTAAGAAAGTTGGTTAGAATTGTTGAACAACTATGATATCACTATTCTGTATTATCCCGAGAAGGCCAATGTTGTGGTCGATGCCTTGAGTAGAAAGATTGAGAGTATGGACAGTTTGTCATATTAACCGACAGCAGAGAGGCCACTAGCCATGGATGTTCAGGAATTGACCAATAAATTTGTGAGACTGGACAATTCATAGCCTAGCTGGGTTCTTGCTTGGGTGGTTTCTCGGTCTTCTATGTATGAGCGCGTTAGCATGACGACCCCCATTTTCTTGTGCTTAAGGATACAATGCAGCACGGCGATGCCAAGGAGGTTTTTATTGGTGATGATGGGGTGTTGTAGATGCAGGGCTATTTCTGTGTGCCCAATGCGGATGGGTTGCATGAGTTGATCCTTGAGAAGGACCATAGTTCGTGGTATTCCATTCATTCGGGTGCTGTCAAGATGTATTAGAATTTGAGGCAGCACTATTGGTGGAGAATAATGAAGAAATATATACTAGAGTATGTGGCTCTGTTCTTGAACTATCAGCAGGTGATTTATGAGCATCAGAGGCCGGGCGGCTTGCTTCAGAGATTTGATATTCCCAAGTGGAAGTAGGAGCATAGTACCATGGATTTCGTTGTTGATCTCCCACAAACTTTGAATAATTTTGACGCAGTATGGGTTATTGTGGATAGGCTGATCAAGTAGGCACATTTCATTCCGGTGGTGACTACCTATTCTTCAGAGCAGCCAACTCAGATCTATATCCGGGAGATTGTTTGTCTCCACGGTGTGCCGGTGTCTATTATCTCCGATCAACGCACGCAGTTCCCATCATATTTTTGGAAAGCCGTGTTGTGTGAGTTAGGCACACGGGTTGAGTTGAGTACAACATTTCACCCCCAGACAGACGGACAGTCCAAGCGCACCATTCAGATCCTAGAGGATATGCTACGCACCTGTGTTATGGATTTCGGGGGTTCATGGGATCCGTTTCTACCGCTTGCAGAGTTCGTATATGGAAGGCACTGTAGTTCTCCAATTGGTTGGTTTGAGAGGGGAGAAGCTAGGTTGTTGGGCACTAATTTGGTTCGGGATGCCTTGAAGAAACTCAAGTTGGTTCAGGATCGGCTTCATATAGCCCAGCCTAGGCAAAAGCGTAATGCAGACAGGAAGGTTCGTGATGTAGCATTTATGGTAGGGGGAGGGTTTGGCTGCAGGTTTCATCCATGGAGGGTGTGATGAGGTTCGGGAAGAAGGGAAAATTGAGACCTAGGTATATTAGTCCTTTTGTGATCCTTGAGAGAGTTGGTGAGTTGGCATGCAGACTTGCATTGCCTCTTAGCTTATCGGCAGTTCACCCAGTGTTCCATGTTTCCATGCTCCAGAAGTATTATGGTGATCCGTCCTATGTATTAGATTTCATCTTAGTCCAATCAGACAAGGATTTGACTTATGTTGAGGAGTCGGTGGCCATCTTGGACAGGCAGGTCCGAAAGTTGAGATCAAATAACATTGCTTCAGTGAAGGTTCAATGGAGGTGTCATTCGGTCGAGGAGGAGGCCTTGGATACCTAGCAAGACATGCAGAGTCGTTATCCTCACCTTTATCTCACTTAAGGTATGTCTCTATGCACGTTTGAGGTCGAACATTTGTTTTAAGAGAGGGAAAATGTAACGACCAGACATGTCATTTTGTGTATTTGAGCCTTGTTTGACCTTTTGATGCTTCACACATGTTTATTTGTGGATTTATGACTTGCGGGGTTGGTTAGTTTCATCCCAGGAGGGTTTCTGATTTGGACCTTTTGGTTCTTGGTTTAGAAGCCTAAGTTTAAAATGTTGACCGAAGTTTGACTTTTGTGAAAACAAGCCCATAATGATGTTTTGATGGCTCCGATAGGTTCTTATCATGATGTTGAACTTGAGCGTATGCCCGGACTTGAATCTGGAGGTCCCTAGGTTAATTTATCTTGTTTTACCAAATGTTGGCAATTTGAGGTTTAGAACTTTTTCCAAGTTTGCCCGTATGTTGATATTTTGGCTATCGGATTCAAAATTTGGTTTTAGGACTTGGAATAGGTTCGTTTTTCTATTTGGAACTTGTCTACAAAATTTGGTGTCATTTGGAGTTGGTTTGATAGGATTCGGAAGCTTGGTTGCAATTCAAGAGGCTTTTGAGTTTTCATTTGAAATTCATGCATTTTGATATCCGATTCGTAGTTCTAGATATTATTTTTGTGATTTGATCATATGAGCGAGTTCACATAATGTTTTTAGACTTGTGTGAATGTTTGCTTTGGAGCCCCGAGGGATGCTGAATCAAGTTGTCGGTGTGATCGTGTCTCTGATCTCGCGATTGCGAACAGCAGCATTGCAATTACGATCTTAGAAAAGGGTATGAGTTAACGCATTTGCGATGCCTGGATCACAATTGCGAAGTAGTACCTGGGTTGGGTAGGTTCGCATTTGCGATACATTAGTAGCATTTGCGAAGGGAGCAGGCTTCGCAATTGCGAAGCCAATATCGCATTTTAAGACTTCCCACATAGGTTGCCAGTGCCGCATTTGCGATGAATTCTTCACAATTGTGAGCCCACTGTCGCAATTATGACATCTGCAACTGAAAAAAAGGTTGGAATGTCGGGATGTCATCTCATTCTCTCTCATTTTTGAACCCTAGGCTCAGTAGGAGGCGATTATGAGAGGGGATTTTCATCTACAATCATTGGGTAAGTAGTCTTAATCAATTTCCAACAATATTTCATGTTTATATATAAGATTTAACATTTAATTTATGAGAATCAAAGATAGATTTTTGGGATTTTTGTCTAAGTTTTGAAAAATGAAAATTTGGATTTTGAGAGTCGATTTGGACTCGGATTTGAAAACAAAACACATATATAGACTCGTGGGGTTATGGGTAGTCGGAATCTACCCTTGGACCTGGGTTTTGACCAGGCGGGCGCGAGATTTACTTTTGGGGAATTGTGTAAAGATCATAACTTTATTGATTAAAGTTGGTTTCTCTTGCATTGTTTGATGATATTAAATCATTTTTGGTTAGATTTGAGCCGTGCGGAAGCGAATTTTAGGGGAAAAGCTATTTGGAGGGTTGATTTGGCCTAGTTGAGGTAAGTATCTTGTCTAACTTTGTGTCGGAAAACTACCCATTAGGATTTGGGTTGATTGTGTTATTTGTATTATATGGAAGACGTGTACACAAGGTGACGAGTGTGTACACGAGCTTATATGTGGTAGTTTGACTGGTTTAGACTTTCAGACTTCTTTCATGCATTCAAATGAGTTTGTCTTAACATGTTATATCTTTCATTGTTGAATTTGCTCTCACATGCTCTATTTGACATTGTTAGCATATGTTCTATCTTTTATTGTCAAGTTTGTTTTTATATGCTTTAGTTGAAAATGTTACCTCTCTTATTATCTTGTTACCTCTTTATTTTTGAATTATTCTTATTTGAAGTTGTTTATTGTTAAGATATCTTTCCTCGTTGAGTATTCCTCATTCGTTTGTTATTATTGAGATTCTTGTTCACATTGTTGGTTGAGTCGTGGGCTATATGTTGTGGTAACAATGGTTTTGTTGATGTTTGGCAAGTGTTGTGGCATATGGGCATGTGTGGTGTGAGTTGATTGTTGTATTGTGACATTGATACGCATGCAATGGTATAATGATAGGGGTTGATATGCATGCACTGAGATAAGGTGGGTTTGATACGCATGTGTAATGAGCCAAAATGTCATCTTATGTTTTAGAACTCAAATTTGCACTCTTAAGCCTTACAAATCTCATTTGTACCCTCCTCGATTTGCGTGCGTAGTCCCGGCAGGTTTCCAGAAAGCTTTTATGTTGAAAACTAATCAAAATAAGAATTTTTTCCTTAAAAGTTGATTTTAGTTGACTTCGGTCAACATTTTTGCTAAACGGGCCCGGATACATGTTTTGACAGTCTCGGTAGGTCCATATCGAATTATGGGACCTGGGCGTATGCCCGAAATTTAATTTGGAGGTCCCTAGCTTGAGTTATGAATTTTTTATGAAAATTAAAAGTCTGGAAATTATTTATTTTTAAGAATTGATTGATATTTGGCATTATTAGTATCGGGTCCAAATTTTGGTTCTGGAGCCCGGTACAGGTTCATTATGATATTTAACACTTGTCTGTGAAATTTTGTGAGAAACGGAGTTGATTTGACGTGATTCAGACGTCCAGTTGAGAAAATAGAAATTTTAAAGTGTTCTTGAGAATTTCATTTGATTTGGTACAAAATTCGTAGTTCTAGGTGTTATTTTGGTGATTTGATCGCGCGAGCAAGTTCGTATAATATTTTTAGACTTGCGTGCATATTTGGTTTGGAGCTCCGAGGGCTCGGGTGAGTTTTGGATAGGCAACGGAGTGATTTGGACTTAGAAAAATAGCTGGTGTGCTTCAGCTATCTTGCAGGCCTCAGACCTCGCAAATGCGAGGTCAGGGTTGGCATTTGCGATCACTGTTGAGGTCACATTTGCGAACTTCTCATCGCAAATGCGAAGAGAAGCTGGGCCAGCCTGTGTTCGCAATTGCGAACTTTTCTTCGCATTTGCGAAGGGAGTCTAGGAGGGGTATGAATCGCAAATGCGATCTTTTGTCCGCATTAGTGAGGTCAGTGATCGCAATTGCGACACTTTCCCCGCATTTGCGAAGGGCATCGGGATTGTGAAGGCTTCGCAATTGCGATAGCCCCTTCGCAATTGCGATGTTCAGGTCAGTCACAAATGCGGCATCTGCAGCTGAACAAAATGACTTTTGGACGGGAATTTTCATTCATTTCCCAAATTTTCAAGGCCTAAAACACAAGAGGCGATTTTTCAAAGACCATCTCTTCTCCAAATCATAGGTAAGTAATTCTAAACTGGTTTCTTTCAATCTTTCACTACATTTTACAAGATTTCAACCTAAAATCTAAGGTTTTCATGGTAGAATTATGGGATTTGGGTAGAAACTAGGGATTTCGAAAATTTGGGGATTTAGACCTCAATTTGAGGTCGGGTTCCAAAACCAATTATATATTCGGGCTCGGGGGTGAATGGGTAAATAGATTTTGGTCCGAACCTCGGGTTTTGACCAAGCGGGCCCGGGGTCGATTTTTGACTTTTTGGAGGGAAATTTAGGAAATTTAATTTATGTAATATAATTGATTCCTTTTGAAATATTTGATATTATTGAGTCATCTTTGAGTAGATACGAGTGGTTTGGAGGTGAATTCCAAAAGAAAAGTTGTGATTGAGAATTTAGTGGCCTTCAGAGTGAGGTGAGTGTTGTGTCTAACCCTGACTTGAGGGAATTAGGAACCTTAGATTACTTGCTAAATGAAATTTATGTAAGTGGCGTATATGTGAGCTGACGAGTACTTATGCGCCGCCAATTTACCTATTTTTCATGTTTCTCAGTTTTTCTTATATTGTCTCATTCCTATGCCTAATTGCGATGTGTTATACAAGTGTTGTTCAACTGATCGTCATTATCATGTTTACGGATTTTCTGGTGATAATTGAGTTTTTATTTCAAATTTGAGATTGATGTTATGGAACCAAATGTGGAAGTAAGGGTAAGCACCGACATCTATTTAAAGATGCAGCGCCCCCGGCAAAAAGGATGTTATTTCTGCCGAATAGTACTAGTATGTATAAATAAACACTATCTCAATAGAATGAACAATAATACATGGGGAGACAGTCAAAAATGTAATATGAGCTTTAAATAACACTAAAACATCAAATTAAGGATCACATAGATTTTTAATTTAATTCTTGCATTATTAGGTAGGATGGTTTTTAGTACCAATATGCCACAATCCAGAATACCACCGTGTTCTTACACGGAGTCTGATCTCTGCCCGATCGGCTAAGCCATATCATTTAAGACATCAACCATATTCACTATTTCATTCAAAATACCACTGTGTTATTACACGAAGTCCGATCTCGGCCCGATCAGCTAAGCCATCTCATTTGAGACATCAACCATGTTCACAATTTCACTCACAATACCAGTGTGTTCTTACACGGAGTCCGATCTCGATCCGATCGGCTAAGCCATCTCATTCGAGACATCAAACATTTCAATCGATCATCTTACTTCATATTTATTTCCCATCTTTTCAGCACATTGGCACAAACGACTTTAATTATAAAGTCGTTCTTCGCACTTGGTCTTATTTCACAATTTAAGTTTTGTTCCATAATAAAACATTATTATTATCATCGATAACAACACGGTTTTCATTCAAGACTCTTGATTTCACATGTGAGCAATTTAGAATTCAAGGCACATAGAGGCTTTTCACACAATTTGGCATAACAATCTTTAATTGAATTTGACGTGAAGTCTAGGTATATTAGCACATATTCTAAGTCTTGAAAATTTCCTCAGATGACGAGATAGCATGATGAAAGCATGGGAATACATATTACACATATATTTGCAAAGCAAGCACATTCAGGATAGCAATTTCTAGGACGTTCAATTTGGGACTTACGTCAATTGCATAAATATTGTGGGAGAAGAGGGAGTTTAGCCAACATACCTCAATTGAGCCTCTTAAAACTCTAAGATGTTCTAGAATATTAGCAACTTCAATCTACTTTAGCAATATAGCAAAATTGAACCCAAAATTAGGAAAACAATTATAATTCTAGCTCACTTGAGCATTCTATCAAACACTATGTGTGTATTAAGGTTTCATAGCCCCTTTTTATGAAAGACTCCACTAACCCACACCCCATTCTTTTCTATCTTTAACTCCCAAACTCCCCACATACCTTAGGAACACATGTATGCAAGGTAAGCACTCCCATCCCCATGAATTTCCTTACTAATGGCCCATTCTAGTTACATTTTGAAATTAAGAGTTTGGGTGATAGAATCTTACCTCTTAGGAAGAAGACCTAAGTGCCTCTCTTGATAATCTTCAAGGTTTTAAGTGATAATTGAAGAGAAATTTGATGAAGATCGCTTCCTCCCTCTAGGACCCTCTCTCTCACTCTAAAAATATCAGAAAATATGTTCAAAATGGTCCATGGTAGGTGTTTTAACGAAATAGGATCGGGTTTAAAAACCCCAAAAATGAAGCTCCAGAATAGGTTCTGCGGTCGCATATGCGACCGCATAATGATTATGTGGTCCGCAAAATGACCGCAAAATTTGGGTGCCAAAACTGGATAGGAACTTACCAGGTCTGCGGTCACTATACGGCCCGCAAACCTGTTCTGCAGTCGCATAATGCACCGCAGAACGGTTCTGTGACAAAATTCCAAAGAGGTATATGCGACAAGAGTGCGGCCCGCAAAGTTGTTATGTGGTCGCATAATGGCCACAAAATTTAAAATCAAGATGACCCATAAAACTGACCCACTCTGCGACCATTCTGCGGTCCGCAGAGTGGTTCTGCGGTCGCAGAATAGGCTACAGAAATGCCTACTTCTGCCCAACATTTTCTTGAACTCTTCAGCATGTTGTTCAATCCAAAAAGTCCGAACCTCGGCGAGCTTGCGAGCCGCGAAGAATTTCTACTATTATTAACCTTTACGCCTACATCGGCATCATGGAAATCCGGGTTTTTTAGGAAACATTTTACGGGGCCTTACATCCTCCCCCACTTAAGATCATTCGTCCTCGAATGAAGGTCAGGGTCCATTATTAGCACCTTATACAATTTAGGTTTTCATACCCCACACCAGTAGCCCCAAATTTAACTAACTCCCAAAATTTCTAAACAATTCGCTAGAGTTTCCTTTGTAACTAGGCCTATCCACCTGTCAGAGAGCCCCAGAATCACATCCTAAAAACGTGTACGCAATCCAACGATATAGCATAACTCATAACAATACCAACCGTGGCCTCATGTAAATAACATATAATCAAAAGGAACACCTTTACATCAATTGAACAAGTCATATAAATATTCATAGACAACAAGTTCATAAAAAGAAAGGATTACACAGCTATTCAAACAAGTAAGGATACTTCTTCTTCATTTCTTCCTCGGCCTCCCATGTGGCCTCTTCAACCGGCTTGTTCTGCCATGACACTTTCACGGAGGCAATCTCTTTATTCCTCAACTTTCGGACTTGTCTATCAAGAATGGCAACTAGAATTTCTTCATATGATAATTCTTCATTGCCCTCAATGGTCTCAACCGGCACAATGGCTGATGGATCCCCAACTACTTTCTTCAACATAGACACATGAAATACTGGGTAGACTAATGACATTTCGCGTGGTAGCTCAAGCTTGTACGCCGCCTGGCCAATTCTTTGAATGATTTTTTACCGCCCGACATACCTCGGACTCAATTTCCCCTTTTTCCCAAACTGCATAATACCCTTCATGGGGGAAACCTTCAAGAATACCCAATCATCTTCTTTGAACTATAAGTCTCTGCGACGGAAATCCGAATAGGATTTTTGGCGACTCTAGGCATCTTTCAACTACTTCTTTATGATCTTAACCTTCTCCATAGCCTGATGCACGAGGTCTAGCCCTATCAACTCAGCTTCCCCCAATCTTGAACAACCCAATGGGAGATCTACATCTCATACCATACAATGCCTCAAATGCCATCTGAATACTCGCATGAAAGCTGTTGTTATAAGCAAACTCTATAAGTTGAAAATGGTCATCCCAGCTACCCTTGAAATCAAGAACACAAGCACGCAACATGTCCTCAAGTGTCTGAATAGTCCGCTCTGCTTGCCCGTCGGTCTGTGGGTGGAAGGCTGTACTAAGATTTACCCGAGTACCCAAACCTTGCTGAAATTTCTTTTAAAAATTGGCGGTGAACTGAGCCCCTAAATCGGAGATGATAGAAACTGGAGTGCCATGCAACCTGACTATTTCCTTGATATACAATTGAGCATACTGTTTCGTTGTGTCGGTAGATTTAACTGGCAAGAAATGTGCTGATTTCATGAGCCGATCCACAATCACCCAAATTGAGTCAAACTTGCGCGGAGTGCATGATAATCATACCATAAAATCCATATTAATCATTTCCCATTTCCACATTGGAATTACTATGTTCTGTGCCAACCCACCAGGCCGTGGATGTTCGCCCTTCACTTGCTGACAATTCAGACACCTTGCCACAAAGTCCGCCACATTCCTTTTCATGTTATTCAACCAATAGACTTCCTTGAGATCGTGATACATCTTTGTAGAACCTGGATGCACGGAATACCTAGAAGCATGAGCCTAGGTCATGATTCTTTTCCGGAGACCATTTATATTTAGAACACATAGTCACCCTTGGTATCTTAGTGTACCATCATCCATGCCAAGCGCAAAAGCCATAGTCTTATATTTATGAATCCCCTCCTTCAACTGTACCAACAATGGATCGTTGTATTACTTCTCTTTGACTTCCACAACAAGCGATGATTCAGCCTTATTTTGCACAATTACCCTTCCTTAACTAGAGTCCGCAAGACGAACTCCCAAACTGGCTAGCTGATGAACCTCCCTACCCAACGATGTTTGACATGCCTCCAAGTGAGCCAAACATCTCATAGATTTCCGGCTAAGAACATCTGCCACAATATTGGCTTTCCCATTAAATACGAGGAGGAACAACGAGGTTCGAGGTTTGGCTGGAATTATTCAAGAATCCATCAACGGTCTGAGCATAGTATTTTATGAGGTTATATATCCTAAAAGACATGAAGGTTACTACCAACAGTGCTGACATTGTTAATCATTGTGATGACATCATTGATTCGACACATCAGGCATAGAGCTGCCTAGTAGGCATTGATAATGTAGGAACCATGTTCATGATTCTAAGATGTACTAGAAGTGAGTCATTTTATACATGTGACATATGAGAGGCATAATCGGAAGGATGAAGACATTGGTGTCAATTATTCTTGGAAGGCTATAAGTCATGAAGAGGACAACAACAATTGTTTCATTCCATACGTGCCTTATTTGGTAATAATAGGCCTCAAAGAGAGATAGCACTTATGTGACACCAGTCGCCTCTTGGAATGTAGGGAAAATTAGTTTAACTCGTAATGAGAATATTTTGGCACCCCGAATGTGATATGGGTTTCAAAATACATGAAGTTGCATTATGCTCTTAACAGTACCTAGCACAAGGAATCTATGCCACAAGCCTACGAGGATGAAAAAAAATTGAACACTTTTGAGATTATTATCATTCTAACAGATTAATGTTTAGATGAAATAATGTATTGGTTAGTGAGAATGTACACTTTTCTATGAGCTAGACATGTTTCTGCCATAATAACTCTCAGGATGCAATACCAGGCCACTTCATGGAAGACTACAATACTAGGTACAAAGTGAGCTACTTACTGTGAGGCAATTTAGGTGAACATGAAAGTCATACTGAGATGGGTAAGCAACAAGATCTTCCTGTGAAGAATTTGTGATAAATCTCAAATTTCTCAGAAACTTTATGCGGACTAGTGGCCCCTTTCAATTGACATGTACGCGCATGATAGGTGCTGGGATATACTCTTATGATACTAGATAGTGGAAAGGTTCCATGATAATACTCACAAAGGAGTAGGGTGACTGTTCAAGACATATGAGCCACATACGTGAGAGAGAGAAAGAGTGGCTTAAGAAGGATCTCAACACTAGGCTTACTTACGTTGGATATGATATCACATAGGTAAATATTATGATGGTGCGTGCATAGGCACAAATGACCAGATGTTATTCATTCGAATCAAAAGGTTCCGTAAGAAATTTATCAGGTATATTCCCTTGTTGAGATTTTAGGGAAGCAGTGGGAAGTACTAACCTAAGGTTATAACCCAATTCAAGGAACTTATTATAGAACTCAATTTCTCAAGAGGTTATAAATATAAGGAATTGTGATAAAGAGGCTTCCAGAATACAGTGTCTCGTTCAAAGAGTAGATATAGAGAACGACTGATAAAGTTATTCCGGTTCTATCTCAACTTTCGTAGTAGCATAAGGAGTGACGTATGACAAAGTGGAACCGGGATCAATAAGAGCATACACATCATGAGATTGGACAGTCAATATACCTGTAACCACATCTGGAGAAGCCGCAAAATTTTGACATCTCCTCATAGCATAAAACCTGCTGGGCCCTCCTGAGCTCTGAATACCACCCCTAGTTGCTCCACACCCTGCAGGCGGTATAGTGCCTCTAGCTGGGGGAGGCGCAGTGGATGTAGTAGCTACATAACTGGATAGTTGTGTCGCACCCCCACCCATGCTTTGGCGAAACGAATGACAATTTCTTTGAATGTGACCCCACCTACCACACTTATAACCTACATTGGTACCAAAGTGACATACTCCCTGATGATATCTCCCACACTTCACACAACGGGGGTGAGGTCCGCTAAACTGACTCGTCCCACTGACCGGATATTTATCCTTTTTGCATACATCATAAGAATCCCCCTTATCCTCTCTCAAAGATTTCAATGCAGTTGTAACAAACTCCGTACCGGTTTGCTGTGTGGGCCTTTGGAATTTCCCAAACCTGCCACCCCTAACATGCTGCTGAGCATACTCACCACACAATGCCAAATGTTCCTTCGCGCACATCGGGCAGACCAGGATGGGTGTACCCAACCTAGGGCATTTGTTCTTCTTATGCCCCCTCTTTCCACAACTGTAACATATTTAAAGAGTCATCTAACATCTCCCCAAGTGATGTTTCTTGCAAACCAAACAATCCGGTTCATTAGTACCAACAACCCTTTTTCATTTCTCAGATACACTCACCACACGATCCGGTGGTGCGGTAATAATGGTATGAATAATGATACTTCCCCTAGTAACAAGTTCTTCCAATCCCTCCACGGATCGACGCATTCTCCCAATGAACTCTTGTGTAATCTCCACTAGATTTAATGGTGTGGTCATTCCCTTTTCGCTACTTCAAACTCGTGGATTACTCATCTAGAAAATGAGACATGGCGAGGAAATTAGCTTCCTATCTTGAGCTCTATCGCACGATATGGAGTATCAAAGAAGCGTGAAATTCCTAAATGTCCAAGTAGCCTCCTCATTATAGATGTGGTCGACAACACACCGATTAGAAGGAATCTACTAGACATAGCTCCGAGACATCCTAGGACACTTTAAAACCTTAGGCTCTGATAACAAGTTTGTCACGCCCAACCTCGGGAAGCATGACCGACGCTCAATCAAGTGAACCCGGCCGAGCAAGCCTGTTATATACTTTCTACCCAACTCACCCATGATCAAGAAAAGACGGGATTTCATTAATTATACAGTAGGAAGCTCATTCATGAAATACTAAATTGTTTCATTAGCTATTTCTCCTTTCAATCTCAAAATACACATATTCTTATAGTCTGAGTGGAACAAGCGATGAAACACAACATAACTTTCTTAACATTCCCAACTCCCATATACAACCTACATAGTGTCTACGAAGCCTCTAAAGATACAAAAGAGTGTAAAGAAGGTGCCGGCAACAAGGCCCCGGCTATACCTCAAAAAGTATAATAATATAAGAAAAAGGTACAATACATGACCCCGAAATAAAATAGAACTCACCGAGTCTGCTGAGAAGAGGATGCAACACTATCTGTGATCAACATTGTCTGCTATGTAACCACCTGCATCCATTTAAAGATGCAGCGCCCCCGGCAAAAGGGACGTTAGTACTGTTGAATAGTACTAGTATGTAAAATTAAACACTATCACAATAGAATGAACAATAATACAGGGGGAGACAGTCAAGAATGCAATATGAGCTTTAAATAATGCTAAAACATCAAATTAAGGATCACATAGATTTTTAAGTCAATTCCCGCATTTTTAGATAGGATGGTTTTTAGTACCAATATGCCACAATCCACAATACCACCGTGTTCTTACACAGAGCCCGATCTCAGCCCGATCGGCTAAGCCATCTCATTTGAGACATCAACCATATTCACTATTTCACTCGCAATACCACCGTGTTATTACACAGAGTCTGATCTCAGCCCGATCAGCTAAGCCATCTCATTTGAGACATCAATCATGTTCACAATTTCACACACAATACCACCGTGTTCTTACACGGAGTTCAATCTCGGCCCGATCGGCTAAGCCATCTCATTCGAGACATCAACCATTTCAATTGATCATCTTGCTTCATATTTATTTCCCATCTTTCCAGCACATTGGCACAAACGTCTTTAATTATAAAGTCGTTATTGGCACTTGGCCTTATTTCACAATTCAAGTTCTGTTCCACAATACAACATTATTATTATCGTTGATAACAACACGGTTTTCATTCAAGACTCTTGATTTCACATGTGAGCAATTTAGAATTCAAGGCACATAGAGGCTTTTTACACAATTTGGCATAACAGTCTTTAATCGAATTTGACGTGAAGTCTAAGTATATTAACACATATTCTAAGTCTTGAACATTTCCTCAGATGACGAGATAACATGATGAAAGCATGGGAATACATATTGCACATATATTTGCAAAGCAAGCACATTCGGGACAACAATTTCTAGGACGTTCAATTTGGAACTTACGTCGATTGCATGAATACCGTGGGATTCAATTCTAAGAAGAGGGTGTTTATCCAACAAACCTCAATTGAGCCTCTTAAAACTCTAAGATGTTCTAGAATATTAGCAACTTCAATCTACTTTAGAAATATAGCAAAATTGAACCCAAAATTAGGAAAACGATCATAATTCTAGCTCACTTGAGCATTCTATCAAACACTATGTGTGTATTAAGGTTTCATGGCCCCTTTTTATGAAAGACTCCACTAACCCACACCCCATTCTTTTATATATTTAACTCACAATCTCCCCACATACCTTAGGAACACATGCATGCAAGGTAAGCACTCCCATCCCCATGAATTTCCTTACTAATGGTCCATTCTAGTTACATTTTGATATACGACAAGAGTGCGGCCCGCGGAGTGGTTATGCGGTCGCATAATGGCCGAAAAATTTGACATCAAGATGACCCAGAAAACTGACCTACTCTGTGACCATTCTGCGATCGCAGAATAGGCCGCATAAATGGCTACTTCTGCCCAATATTTTCTTCAACTCCCCAGCGCACTGTTCAATCCAAAAAGTCCGAACCGTGGCAAGCTTGCGAGCCGCGAAAAATTTCTACTATTATTAACCTCTACGCCTACTTCGGCATCACGAAAATCCGGGTTTTTAAGGAAATATTTTATGGGGCCTTACAGAAGCTACTGGCGGCTCCTCAACTGATGCTCTGGCAGGTGCTCTGGCTGCGGTGCGTGCCCCTCTTTCGCCTCTACCTCAGCCCCGACCTCTCACTGCTCTAGCAAGGCGCGCAGATGTCTGCTCAACTGATCTGGTAGTGCACGTCCTTACCATATGTGAGAGAATATAGATACAAAGGATCAAATTTCAAAATCAACAAATCCGCATGACAGGAATGAAAGAAATGGAATTTTTCTAATATTTCTATAGCCAGTCAAAGATAAGTACAGACGTATCCTTACCGATCCGCAAGACTCTACAAAACTCATCCGTGACTCGTAGAACGTATGAACCTAGAGCTCTGATACCAACTTATCACGACCATCATTTACGTCTGTAGGATATCGTGATGGCACCTAGTCTCTAAGACTAAATAATCTGATTACTTACAATAATATAAGGCAATTTAACAATGACAATTTGAAACATAGTTTAACATAAATACCAACCAGAAGCGAAATAGGCCTACGCGGCAATAATCATAATGACCTCCCAAGATTTTTTGTAATACAAAGTCACAAACTCTAGCTAAGTACGTGGAAAGATCTCAAAGATCAAAATACAATACAGTTCAAATAAAAAGCTGACAGTACAATGAAAGGAAAGAACTCTAAGGGACTACGATGACTAAGCAGCTTTACCTCGAATCCTCGCGACCAATAAACTAACTCTGCCCGAGTCTGATATCTCCAATACCTGGTTCTGCACAAAAAATGTTCAGAAGTATAGTACTAGTACACCACGGTCAGTACCCAGTAAGTATCAAGACTAACCTCGGTGGAGTAGGGGGGAGGTGCAAAGAAAGTCACGTGCCAATATCTGAATCCCCTCGGCATGATCACATGCTCACATTCACAATCCGCCCGTCATGGTCACTCACTCACAATCACAATCTGTCCGGCGTGGTCACAGGCTCATAATCACAATCACATGAAAATAGATAATACAAGGACACATGGGCATGATCAATAAATTTCAAGTTTCATACTCCTGAACTAGTATAAGTGGCATTCTACGGTGTATGCTTGTGTGAGTGTACTACTGCTACCAAAGTCAACAAGCAATATCAAATACATTGAGTAGTTTGTAACGACCCGACTGGTCATTTTGAGTATTATTGTAAGGCCCCGTAAATTTGCATATTTGACTCGGGCTATTTATGTAATTAAGTTTAAGAGGGTAATAGAGTCAATCTCGGAGTTCGTGCGAACCCACTAGGGGATGGTGGTGATTAGATCATGGTAATGTATGTAAAGTTCATGTTGATATGGTTGGGAGTTTCAAAATAGCAAAAGGAAGTAAAAATATTAAGTTTGAAAAGTTGGTTGAAATTGGTAAAAACAACGCATTTAGGCCCTAACGTGCGCTCAACGCATGAAAGAAAAACAGTGTTGCAAGGAACAAACTAGTGCATTTAGTTTGTAATGCGTGCTTAGCGAGCACTAGGAAATGTTGCCTGAGCAGTGATAGCACACGTTACGCGCGCGCTGCATGCCTGCCGTGGGGTTCCCTACAATATAAAAGTACATGAGCAAGTGAAGAGTGGCTAAGTCATTTCTTTGAGCTAGGGCTTGCTCTATCAAGGGGAATCCTTCCTATACTTCCCTCCCATGAACCAAGGTAATATTTTTGAAGTATTTTGAGTTGATTGCTACTCATAAACACTTATATTAACAAGGGTTAGTTTTGAAGATCCCTAGATTTCCATTCCAATCCCCAAATTGGTCAAGAACACTACAAGTTGTCATCTTTAATGAATGCAAGTGGTTCTACAACAAGTGGAATTGATCAGTGATAGCAGTACACCCTCTTCCCCAGCAGATAATGGTGAGCCTGCTATAGTTCTAGTAGGTATTCAAGTCTTGTTTGTTTTATGTACTTAGGTATCTATTGTCATAGAATCTCCATATAATTAAAGATTTGAGTTTTGTCATGTATTTATGTTCACAGTATTTATGAGGCTACGCACCCATCATGAGAATGATTGTAGGCCATTGAGCCAAATGTATTCAATTTAAATGTCATGATCTAATGATGTTTTGATAAATCATGAATGAGTTATGATGAGATGTTGATATAAAGTAGGTTGGCTCGACCGGGTTTACTCGATTGAGCGCCGGTCATGCTCTCCAAGTTTGGGGCATGACAATTGGATCCCCGTTCCCCCATTTATTGCTTATTATATACTGATTTGTTGTTATGTGACTTATTGGGGTAGTTGGTTTTGTTCCAGGGATGTTTCGAAATGAACTAGGACACTTAGTCCCAAGGTTGGAAGCCTTAGTTGAAATAGTTGATCGGATATTGACTTATGTATAAATAACTCCGGAATGGAGTATTGATTGTTTCGATAGCTATGTATGGTAATTTTGGACTTATGAGTGTGTCCAGATATTGATTTGGAGGTCGGTAGATGATTTTGGCTTGAATTGGCGAAAGTTGGAAAAGTTTAAGTTTGGATAGTTGAGAAGTTTGACCGAGATTTGACTTTGTGGTTACCAGGCTTGGATTTTTGTTCCTAGTGTTGGAATAGGTCCGTTGTGTCATTTATGACTTGTGTGCAAAATTTGAGGTTAATTAGAGTTGGTTTGATAGGTTTCGGCATCAATTGTAGAAGTTGAAAATCCATTAAATTCATTAAGCTAGAATTGGGGTGCGATTTGTGTTTTTTGATGTTGTTTGATGTGATTTGAGGCCTCAAATAAGTTTATATGATGTTTTTGGATGTATTGGTATGTTTGGACGGGGTCCTGGGGGCCTCGGGAGTGATTCGGGTTGAAATCGGAATGAGTTATGGACTTGAGGAATTTCTAGTGTGCTGTTGGTCTGGTGCGTTCGCACCTATGAAGAATTGATCGCAGGTGCACGACCGCAGAAGCGAGCATGGCACAGCATGTGCGGATTTCATAGGGGTTGAGGGGATGCAGAGGTGCAAGTTTTGTCCGTATCTGCGGGATCACAAATGCGGGAAGTGTAGGACAGGTGCGAATGTGGCAAAGGGAAGGAGTTTCCGCAGAAGCGGAGCGGAGGTCGCAAGTACAACTCTGCAGAAGCGGGTCAGTCTGCAGATGCAGAGGTAGGGGGCCTTCATGGAAACAGCAGAAGCAGAATTTTTGGTCGCGCCTGAGGAACCGCAGATGCGGTTAAGTGAACAGTAGGTGTGAAAGCACTGGCAGTGTATTAATTAGAAAGGGTTTCGAGATTTCTTCATTTATGGACTTTGCAAGCTCGGCTAGAGGCGGGTTTTGAGAGGGGTTTCACTAGATTTCAAGAGGTAAGCAACTTTTGATCTTTTTTATTCATTAATATTGAATACCCATTGATTTTCCCCAATAGATTTGATGTTTTTGAGGTGGAATTTGGGGGATTTTGGACTAGGGATTGGAGAGTAAGATATGGAGATTGGGTGACGATTGTTTTGTCAAAATTGGATGATTTTTAGTATGGTTGGACTCGTTATTGAATGGGTGTTTGGATTTTGTAAATTTTGTTGAATTCCGAGACGTGGGCCCGAAGTTGACTTTTTTACTTTTGTTAAAGAACATAGATTTATCATATGGAATTGATTCCTATATCTTATATTGATTGTATTAAGTCGTTTGTGGCAAGATTCGAGTCGTTCGGAGACCGATTCGCGAGGCAAAGGCTTGTTAGAGTAGGGATTTGCACGATTTGAGGTAAGTAACACTTCTAAACTTCATATTGAGAGTATAAATCCCTAAACTACGTGTTATGTGGTGGGTGTTGAGGTGACGCACATGCTAGGTGACGGGCATGTGGGTGTGCACTGTAGTAATTATGACTCCGTTGATTCCATGGAACTGTGTAGTTACCTGATCTTGTTATTATTCATGTAATCTCCATGATTTAGAGAAATTGAGTTGTGATTCATGTTGGTAATAATGTTTAGGCTATATGCGGGTACTGTTGGGACCCAGAGAGGTCGTTTCTATTGTTGAGTTATTTGCTTAAATTACAGTTATGTACTCAGTGGCATCTATCATTTGCATATCATATCTCAGTCACTGTTGCCATTTGTTGTTACATCATATTATCATTGTCTGAGTTGATTATCATGAGATTTGTGAGCCCGAGAGACTGGAGAGATTGATGACTGAGTGAGGCCGAGGGACTAATTGTGAGTGATATTTATTGGATCGGGTTGCACGCCACAGCAAGCTTTATTGATTCATGATGGGATCGGGCTGCACGCCGCAGCATACCATATTGGCTTATATTAGTGCGTTGGCAAGATCCGCCCTACCGAAGTCTGAAATACTAGCAGTGAGCCCTGGTACCGTTGAGTGCTGAGTGCGAGTGTTGAGTGATTGAGAGTGTTGAGTGATTTTGAGTGCTGAGTGATTGAGCATGCTGAGTGAGGTTGAACTCAGACTACACTCTGCACTTCTTGTGCAGATCCAGGTGCATCCGGACACGGCGGTTGCTAGATTTGGAGATTCATCTGTTTGGAGACTATTTGAGGTAGCTGTTTTGGTGTCCGTAGACCTCAATTCTTATTCTTTTCTGTTTATTTAGCACTATTCTATCTTTCTAGATAGTTGTATTAGTAGTTTGACTGTGTTTAAATTTTAGTAGCTCATGTACCTTGTGACACCCGAATTTGGGGATTTTGTATTGTCGTGGTATTTTTTTATCAGATATTTATCTAAATATGTCACTGTTAAACTTATTTTACCATGTTTTCAATACAAAATGCATAGTACATTGTGATTGTCATCTTGCCTACTTTTGTGATAGACTCCATCACAATATGTAGAGTTTTGGGTCGTGACAAGTTGGTATTAGAGCCTAGGTGACATAGGTCTCACGAGTCATGAGCATGTTTAGTAGATTCTTGCATTTCGGTACGGAGACATTTGTACATATCTTCGAGAGGCTGCCGAACCATTAGAAAAACATCACTTTCTTGTATTATTGTCGTGCAAATTTGTTGATTCCAGAAACTAAACTTCTATAATTCTATTCTCTCATAGATGGTGAGGACACGTGCTACCGGATCAGGCAGATGGCCACCAGTACCACCATCTAGGGCCACGAGAGGAGGGGCCCAAGGTAGAGGCTGAGGTGCAACTCGTACAGCAGCCAAAGCAGTACCTGTGGTGCCACTAGTTGCTCCAGCTCAGGAGTAGATTCCATATGAGGTTGAGCCGGTGGGACCAACTCAGGCACCAACTATGCCTATTGTGATACTAGGCCTTTGGGAGGATTTCACGCAGATATTGACTGTATGCACTAGCCTTGCTCCGACGGTTTCAATTCAGTAGCACTAGCTACTTCTCAGGTCGGGGGAGGTGCTCAGACTCCCGCCGCCCGTACTCTAGAGCTGGTGGTTCAGGGACTTCAGACATCGGGGGTACTACCAACCTAGCCGGTTACAAGTGCTCATGCCCATGTGGGTCTACCTATGAGTGACGAGTAGCAGAAGAGGCTAGAGCAGTTTGGGAGGCTCAGGCCTTTATCATTAAGTGGCGCTGAGTTAGAGGATGCTCAGGACTTTTTAGATAGGTGACAGCTGATTCTTCACACGGCGGGTATTATGGAGACTAGTGGGGTCTCATTTATTACTTTTCAGTTAGCATTCAGATGGTGGGAGGCTTATGAGTTGAGTAGGCCAGCCGGCGCCGCACCATTTATGTGGCACGAGTTCTCCGTTCTCTTCTTGGAGAAGTTTGTTCCACAGACCCACAGGGAGAAGTTGCGTAGGTAGTTTGAGAAACTACACTAAGAGGGTATGTCCGTGACCCAGTACGAGATGAGATATTTAGAGTTGGCTCGTCATGCAATTTGGTTGGTTCCCACAAAGAGGGAGAGGATTAGGAGGTTCATTGATGGCCTCAACACTGGACTTAGCTTTGTCATGACTAAGGAGATTGCGTCAGGTGCTAGGTTTGACGAGGTGGTTGATTTTGCTAGGCGGCTAGAGCAGGTCCATAGTCACGAGCGTGAGGAAAGGGAGGCCAAGAGGCCTCATGTTTCCGGTGGTTTCAGCGGTATGGTTTGTCTGGTTCATCATGGTGCGTCAGCTAGTCATGGTTCATACAGTGCTTGTCTGAGTCAGTCATCTCTCAGTGCCCTCCCAACTCAGAGTTCATCTCGTGCTCCATTAGTGCAGGGTTCATCTGTACCAGGTTCATCTAGCAGTTATTCTTGTTCTCGGGGTCCAATTCAGTTTCCACCACCTTTGGCGGATCGGAGTTGCTTCGAGTGCGGGGAGTTTTGACATGTGTGGATGCAATATCCCCATCATTTTGGAGGTCCAGTTCAGCAGAGGGGTCAGGTTATGACTTCCGCACCAGTTACTTCACACCCGCTCAGCCAGCTTGGGGTAATGCTCAAGCAGCTAGAGGTCGCCCTACAGGGGGAGGCCGATCATGTAAGGCCCCATAAAAATTTGCCAAGGATTTTAAGGTTTTGTGGTGCCGAGGTAGGCTTATGTGTTTGAGGATTGTAGAAAATCTTTACGGCGAGCTTGCTCGCCGCGGTACGAACTTTTTGGTTTGAAGAATGCATCGATTTTTTAGTGGGAAATATTTGCTAAAGAGCCAATTATGCGATCAAATTTGCAACCGCATATCCATTCTACGGGCCGCATACCCGTCGCAGAGTTGAGCAAAAAAATGGTTGAATTTTGAAGGTCGTTTTGCTGTCCATTTTGCGATCGCATATCCATTTTGCGGTCTGCACTTCTGTCGCAAATTTTGTATGAAGAATTTTGTTGAATGATTCTGCGGTCCACTATGCGGTCTTCTATGTGGTCTGCAGACCGCAGAATTGTCACAGACCGGTCAAGACCAGCCCAGTTTTTGGCATCATTTTTGCGGGCCGCATATTTGTTATGCGGTCCATTCTGCGACCGCAAACCTGAGTTTGGAGGGTCTATTTTCCTATTTTTATAACCCGACCCAATTTTGATAAATAGCCTTATGGGTTTATTTTGAAGAAAATGTCTGATGATTTTAGATAGAGGTAAGAGTATTTTAGAGAGAGAAGGAGGAAATATAGTATTCTAATCACCCATTCTTGCACCAATCTTTAAGAATCAAGGAAGCCAATCACTAGATTATCATCTATCTAGGTAAGTCCTACTCCTAAGCTTTCATGCAAGAGGTTATGAGTTCAAGTATATTGTGGGGTTGGAAATAGGCTATGCATATGACAATAGGTTGTAATATGTGGGGTTAATGAACCATTTTGGTTAGTTTCTTGTTGAAATTGGTTGAGGGAGGAAGGGATTACCATTGTAGAGCTTTGTAATCTATTTTGCATACAAGGTGTTTGACAAAATTCCTAAGAGAGTTACACCATTAGAATCCTTCTAATTATTATCCGAGTTTTGCTATCTTCCTATAGATTGTTATTGCTAGAAGTGTTGGGCGTTGTAGTAACCTAAGGAAAGCTCAAACAAGGTATGTTGGCTAAAAATACTCTTTTAGAATTAAATTCCATGATGTTCCCGTATGTTTCAAGTATGGTTGGCTCAAGTTCCTTATTCCAATGTTCCGAGGTGTGCCCAATAAATTCGATTGTCCCGAGTAAGCAAGTGTCGAGAATTATGTATTCAAAATGTGTTTTGAATGTTCTTATCACATTATCTTATCCTTCGGGAGTGTGTTCAAGAATGATATGTGTATTAAAATGTTATGGCTTGAGTCGTGTTTCAAATGAAAGTCCATTATGCTTAACTTGGAAAGAATACTCCATGCATCTAAAACTCCAATTGCTTATATGTTTACCTAAAGTCTTGATTTGAAACGCGTTGTTGTTGAAAATCTATAAGGATGGTTGTAAGTGAAAAAAGTGGTTTGGAGACGTAAAGAGTGGCCACCGTGCCAATAATGAAAGTTATACTTGTGGCCAATGGTACCAAGGAAATGAAATAATGTGAGAAAGGTTATGAAATGAGCCTTGATTCAACTGTTCCAAATTAACTTTGAAAATAGATTTGCCAAAAAGCTTATGTACTCAAGTCATGCCCAAATGTGGCTGTTTTAACCAATGCTTTGCTTTGTATGTATTTCCAATGTGTTTTGAGCTCTTATATCTTCATGAGTTGAAATTGTGTATTCCCCTTTTGGGGAAATGTATTTCAAGAATAAATGATGTGTTACTCGTTTATGATTTTACTTGTGCTTCGATTGCCAATCATTTTACTCCATTTCTTGTAAAGAAATCCATTGTTTTTAAAGTCTTCATTACTAATAAACCTAAAGTTGTGATTTCTGGAATATTCTATTTGTTGATATTTATGATGATGATCCATGAAAGTACAGAAATGAAAGTGTGGAATATGAGATACGGCCACCGCGCCATGAATTAAGAATCATAAGTATGGCCAAAAGAGCCAAGGAAATAACGGTGTTGTGAATGGTTGAAAGTTGTTACAACCCATGTTTTCGTACGTACGAGTACGTCGTAAGTCAATTGATATAAGCTCAGGAATGAAATCATATTTTAAAAGTATATAAAGTAAGATAATCATGTTACCTCTGAGGTTACAAATATTTAAGATCATGAACAACAAGTACAAAGAGGGTTGGACGGTTCAGAAGCTAAAGCAATTGAAGAAAATAATGTTTCGTCGAAAGTCGACAAGTTGGGAATGTTATAACATGTACCTTTGGGGTGAGACTAGGGTGCTTAACATGATAAGGAGATTATGTTATGATTTATATTAGTCGTATGACATCCGTGTGTTATGTTTTGAAGTCAAGCGAGTTGTGGAACAAAAGTCGATGAAAGTCATCACAAGTTACATTCATAAGTTTTACTGAAACTTTGGGTCCAATGTAACTGCAATTTTCTCCCAATATACTTAGAGTTATGGGGTGTGCTACCCATCAAATTAAAGATCTATGAGTCTATTTTCCAACTCATTAAACCGTTGGTCAATACGACATCGGAGTAGAGAGATATGGTCATTGTTGCGATACTGCGCAAGCTGCTAGGTGACAAGTAGGTGTGTCACCTACTTGCTTAAATGAGAGCTTAAAAATGGGCCATTTTGGGTCGTCCAAAGAGGCCTTTTAAAGGCCTATTTTCTTCATATATTAGACTTAAAACAGAGCATAATAACCAGACATAAGCTCTGCAAAATTCCTGCCAAAACTTTCCCACAAACCCTAATTGATTTTCTCTCCATTTCAAGTTCTAATTGGAGGTAAAACCTAGAGTTTGAAGAACCAAGATAGGAGCTGAGTTATGCAACAAATAAGATTAAGGTGCAAAGAGGTGAGTTCAACTTGGTGATTGGAAAGATTGTGATAAGGTATGTTAAGGCTAAACCTTTCTTCATTTTGGCATGATCTTGTAACTACATGAGTTTGATAACGAAGCATAAAGAGAAGTTTTTATTCCTGAATTTATTCACATTATCCTAGTCTCAGAAGTTATAGTATTCTCCCTTATCGGGACTTCATATTATGTTTAGTATTGGCTTATTTCAGCCAATAGAGCATAGAGTGTATATATATATACAGTGTTACAATATTTTTACCACCATCGAGTTATAATCGGTGGGCAGGCCCCTATTGGGCAACCTCTGATCAGATGGTAAGTTATATACAGAGCCTACTGTGGCCGAGCGCCTATGAGCGAGCCCAGAATGGCCGAGATACAGAGCCTAGTATGGCCGAGCGCCTATGAGCGAGCCTACTATGGCAGGGCAGTTACACATACCGAGCCTTATAGGGCCGGACAACTATTTTACATACTATATGGAGAGAGTTGAGTCAGTATCAACAGGTAAGCATATCTTCATATTATTTTTGAATCCCAGTTACATTCAGTTATTATATCATCAGTTCAGTTTTAGCTTTCAGTTATTCTGTTGCCTTACATACTCAGTACATTATTTGTACTGACGTCCCTTTGCTGGGGACGCTGCATTTCATGCCTGCAGGTCCTGATAGACAGCTGGATAGACCTTCCCAGTAGACAGAGCTAAATGACAGCTTGGTTGGTAAGCTCCACTTCCCCGGAGTTACCAGGTCTAGACCTTGGAGTCTGTTTTATATATACAGGTTTGATGGGTAGGTCGAGGCCCTGTCCCGACCATGATACAGTTCAACTATCTCTAGAGGCTTGTAGACAAGTCCTGTATAGTTTGTATATCAGTAGATATTCATGACGGCCTCGTCAGCCTGCATATTTATATAAAGATATATATATTTAAATATATATGAGTTTTTGGGTATGTTTACCCCTCAGATGAGAGAGACGATATTTTCAGATGATTTAGAATATTGCCTCATCGACCTAGGTTGAGGGTTACCCCTCTAGAGTTCATAGTTACAGAGTGGTACACTCGGGTCGAGTATGGTACCGGGTGCCGGCCACGTCTCTTCAGGTTTAGGGCATGACAAACTTGGTATCAGAGCAGTTCTATCCTAGGGAGTCTACAAGACGTGTCTAGTAGAGTCTTGTTTATCGGTGTGTTGTGCACCACACTTATAAGCAGGAGGCTACAAGGCATTTAGGAGTCTGTTACCCTTCATTCAAATCCAAATCGTGCTATAGAGCTGAGTCATAAGAGTTCAAGCCAAAGCTTATGTTTGCTAATGATATAGCGATGCTTTCAATTAGAATAATTATATCTAGCTAAATGTCTAATACAACAACAGGTAAAAGCATTAGTAGAGAGAGAATTCTTGACTACGTGGCCCTGTTTGAAACCCTATTAGATTGTGCTTACCATATGTGCGAATTTCCCATTTACCCTAAGACAGGAATATCTAACATACCCCATGAATAGCAGGCCATGGGAGTATCATAAGGTAAAACTATAAGTTTCAACATGTAACAGAAGCATGGTGAAGAAGGGTACGAGGTACCTAGTTAATTAAGACTGTCCGAATTTCCACATCAGGCAGAGAAATAAAAGAATTCTAAGTTACCTTCAACAGAAATAGAGGTATGTACAATTGGCGACACACATCTCAGTTATGCCCTATGGGAGCTAACATATAAAGTTTAAGAGAAGGATGGGATATCAAGATCTAGCTTGGGTTAGAGTAACTCGAAATGGTGGATTGAGCCAGGGGAGCTAAAAGTGAAACAATGTTTTGTTGAAGTTTTCAAAATAATGCGATAAACAGAAGTATTAGCAAGAGAATAAGAAGAGAGAAATGAAGTATTATGAGTAAGATGTGATAAATGGGTGATAATGGTAAATCAAAATATGATATGATGACAGAGTCTATAGTCAAGTAAAAAAAAAAACAAAAAAAAACAAGAGGTGACAGGAGGTCTTGAGACAATAAAAGAGTATAGGTCAAAAGTCATATTCTAATTTCAAGAAATGAGTTGGTGCGTCCAACGTGATTACCAAGACAAAACAATTTAGACCCCCGGAGTAATAGAAATTAGCATGGGCTAGTGAACAAGATAAACTGAATATCAATTAGGGATCGAATGAGGTGATGATAGTCGACATCAAGTGAATTTCAAAGATCGCATTCCGGCAATAATACAATAGACAACAGAAGAATAACCTTTAAAGGTCACTCAGGAAGACGCTTCCCTAAAGCAAGAACTTTGAGCAAAGTTAATCTTAAGGGACTAAGTGTTCCAGTTACACTAGGTATCTTATACCGTCGTGTGTAAGATATTTAATTATCCTTGTTACATAAGGGTTACTGCAAGGCAAGTAAGAGTCAATAAAGACGTGAAAAGACGTCGAAGATGAAGAGGTAAAATATTTATAAGTAAGTTTTCATACCATTACATGTTAATACTCCCCTAAAGGGGGAAAGATGGTGTAATATGGTATTAAGTCAGAGTTAAGTGGTTCAGGTAACTATGGAATAGTAAAGGAAGAATGCAGTAAATGGTGAAAGGAATGATATTGCATTTATTCAGATCCTACAGACATGATACGAGTCCAGAACATTATGCAAGCACGACACCAAGGGGAGGCAGTAAGGGTTCCCACACTAGATGTTATTGATAAATAAGAGCGAATGAACACTTGATGCATTAGGAGCCAGTGCAAAAGTTAAGTTAAGGTAGAAGACATAACCCAAGAGTGGTTACCCAGAAGGTAAATATGAGCATGGACCGACGAGTAGTTAGTAGTTCATTCAGGAATTCAGGAAGAGCCTAGTCATGGCTAGACAAGAGGTTTAGATAAATCAGTAGATTATGCAAGATAAACGAAGTGAAACCCAGCATAGGAAATTCGATGTCGTATCTATAAAGCCAGATTAAAAAAAAGTACCAGTCTCATAAGGAGTAAGTATGAAGCTCCCACCAGATTGTGTACGCACTAGAGCTGCAAGTTTATAGTAGAGCTTCAAGTTGTGGATGTGAATTCTACCTATGTGGAAGAGAGGTTATGAAAGAGACAGAAGATACAATGCGAGATTAAAAGCTAAGTAAGGTAAAGGTTAAGACGGTACGAGATGCACAAGTGTAGGAGGTTGTGAATAGTCCATACATCAGATAGAGGGCTAAAAGCACCGTGATTCAGTATCCACAAATGATAGTGGTGTTTTCAGTGGCATATCTTCTAGCCTATAGTTTTCAAGTACCGAGAGGTATGGTTAAGAGATTAAAGAAGAGTTAGAGATGGTCTGATGTCTCGCTTGAAATTCCAGAATAACATAATGAAATGTATGGTGCTTGAAAGTTAAAGGAAGGTTGTGAGTACTATAAATAAATATGTGTAGGTTGCAAGATAAAGTATGGTAGAGCAATAGGGTTTTAGGCGGACATGAGTAAGGATAAGCAGAGGTGATTGAGAAGCTAACGAGAATAGGTAAGGCCTCGGAATTAAGCCCATCAAAATAAGAGAGCTGATGGTTTCCGTAAGTTATAAAAAAAAAACTCAGTATAGCCTGAATGAACTTAGAGGAGTCTAAGACTATGAGCAATTTGAAGAGATGAAATGTTGCCCTGGTAGTAGAATAAGGGTGTAATTGTGATAGATAAGAGGATGACGTTAAGGCCATTGATTGGTTAATGATTCAAAAAGAAGGGATTTCATGAATTGCATGAGATTAGAATACCCCTCATAAGATGAATCACGTTGGGATGCGATAAAATATGGTTATTGAAGTATAGTATCGCCCCTAGGTGGATCGAGCAAATAACTTCAGATGTTCTCTGATGAGACGTGATCCCTAAGGACAATGTATTACCTAAGAGGTTTCAATTTATCAGTGGTAGATTATAGATCAATATTAAGATGAATCAACAATAGGCAGATAAAGGTTCCAAAGTATTAGATGATATTAGGCCGTCATTCTTAAGATGAACAGTAATGAGGAAGAACTAAAGGACTTAGATTTATACATATAGGATAAGCAGCGAGAGGGTAACCTGGAGTTGGGTAGCAAACCTCGACAATAATAAAATGAAGTAAGTGTGATGGTGTAGTATAACCTACCTAGATGTAGTAAAGACATAAGGATATATTTATAAGGCTACAAAACAAGATATCGCAACAGTCGTAAGTTTGACAAAGTACCGAGCAAAGAACTTAACTACACCTATATATACCGGGGGGAACAACTTGTCATAGTTCTATATATGTTCCCAAAGTGAGGCCTAGAGATTGGCTAAAAGCTGGAGGAAAAGAACAGAAGAGTCGCATAGGCGCACATACAAGGATAAAGTCGTACAGGCTGCATGACAGAATGTCGCAATAATTACGAGGTTGGAAGGATTCAGACCAAAAGTCGTGGTGTCAGAAAGAGGCCTAAAGTGGGGAATGCCCTGGCCTATGGATTTATTCATAGAATAGTTGCCTAGATGGAAAGGCCAGCAATAAAGTATTTATGAGAGCTATAGTATATGAGACTGATAAGTGCACCAGTCAACATTCGAGGACGAATGTTCCAAAGGGGGGAATGATGTTACAACCCATATTTTCGTACGTACGAGTACGTCGTAAGTCAATTGATGTAAGCTCAGGAATGAAATCATATTTTAAAAGTATATAAAGTAAGATAATCATGTTACCTCTGAGGTTACAAATATTTAAGATCATGAACAACAAGTACAAAGAGGGTTGGACGGTTCAGAAGCTAAAGCAATTGAAGAAAATAATGTTTCGTCGAAAGTCGACAAGTTGGGAATGTTATAACATGTACATTTGGGGTGAGACTAGGGTGCTTAACATGATAAGGAGATTATGTTATGATTTATATTAGTCGTATGAAATCCGTGTGTTATGTTTTGAAGTCAAGCGAGTTGTGGAACAAAAGTCGATGAAAGTCATCACAAGTTACATTCATAAGTTTTACTGAAACTTTGGGTCCAATGTAACTGCAATTTTCTCCCAATATACTTAGGGTTATGGGGTGTGCTACCCATCAAATTAAAGATCTATGAGTCTATTTTCCAACTCATTAAACCGTTGGTCGATACGACATTGGAGTAGAGAGATATGGTCATTGATGCGATACTGCGCAAGCTGCTAGGTGACAAGTAGGTGTGTCACCTACTTGCTTAAATGAGAGCTTAAAAATGGGCCATTTTGGGTCGTCCAAAGAGGCCTTTTAAAGGCCTATTTTCTTCATATATAAGACTTAAAACAGAGCATAATAACTAGATATAAGCTCTGCAAAATTCCTGCCAAAACTTTCCCACAAACCCTAATTGATTTTCTCTCCATTTCAAGTTCTAATTGGAGGTAAAACCTAGAGTTTGAAGAACCAAGATAGGAGCTGAGTTATGCAACAAATAAGATTAAGGTGCAAAGAGGTGAGTTCAACTTGGTGATTGGAAAGATTGTGATAAGGTATGTTAAGGTTAAACCTTTCTTCATTTGGGCATGATCTCGTAACTACATGAGTTTGATAACGAAGCATAAAGAGAAGTTTGTATTCCTGAATTTATTCACATTATCCTAGTCTCAGAAGTTATAGTATTCTCCCTTATCAGGACTTCATATTCAGTTTAGTATTGGCTTATTTCAGCCAATAGAGCATAGAGTGTATATATATACAGTGTTATAGTATTTTTACCACCATCAAGCTATAATCGGTGGGCAGGCCCCTATTGGGCAACCTCTGATCAGATGGTAAGTTATAAACAGGGCCTACTATGGCCGAGCGCCTATGAGTGAGCCCAGAATGGCCGAGATATAGAGCCTAGCATGGCCGAGCGCCTATGAGCGAGCCTACTACGACAGGGCAGTTACACATACCAAGCCTTATAGGGCCAGACAACTATTTTACATACTATATGGAGAGAGTTGAGTCAGTATCAACAGGTAAGCATATCTTTATATTATTTTTGACTCCCAGTTACATTCAGTTATTATATTATCAGTTCAGTTTTAGCTTTCAGTTATTCTGTTGCCTTACATACTCAGTACATTATTTGTACTGACGTCCCTTTGCTGGGGACGCTGCATTTCATGCCTGCAGGTCCTGATAGACAGTTGGATAGACCTTCCCAGTAGACAGAGCTAAATGACAGCTTGGTTGGTAAGCTCCACTTCCCCGGAGTTACCAGGTCTAGACCTTGGGGTCTGTTTTATATATACAGGTTTGATGGGTAGGTCGAGGCCCTGTCCCGACCATGATACAGTTCAACTATCTCTAGAGGCTTGTAGACAAGTCCTGTATAGTTTGTATATCAGTAGATATTCATGGCGGCCTCATCAGCCTGCACATTTATATAAAGATATATATATTTAAATATATATGAGTTTTTGGGTATGTTTACCCCTCAGATGAGAGAGACGATATTTTTAGATGATTCAGAATATGGCCTCATCGACCTAGGTTGAGGGTTACCCCTCTAGAGTTCATAGTTACAGAGTGGTACGCTCGGGTCGAGTATGGTACCGGGTGCCGGCCACGTCTCTTCAGGTTTGGGGCGTGACAAAAGTACTAATGAAGATATATATAGTGTGAAAGATAATGAGGTGAATATAAAATATATTTATACATTTGTTTCCCTTATGAGCAAAACAAAATGTTTTTAGGAGTATCGTTAGCCACCGAAGAAGGGTAGGTTGAAATAGCCTAACCCTGAAACAACATGTGCCGATGTAGGAGTGCGTTGTGATTATTCCCCTTATTTGGGATGAGATTGATGTGATGAGAATATTCCCCTTAGTTGGGATGAGATGATTTCTAGAAAAGGGTGATGTCGATCCACACGACATTATGGTAAGATGGCCTAGCCGGTAGGGTCGTGATCGGATGCCATGCTGCACACATGGTGGTTATTGTGCTGAAAATTGTAACTGAAATTGTGATTGAGATTGTGATTGTGATTACACCTCCAACCGCACACATTGGGGTGAGGTGGCGGGATCGCTTTGTATAGATCGAATGTCTTTGGGTGAGATGGCCTAGCCAGTCGGGCGGAGATCGGACTCCGTGCTAATAACATAATGGTATATCGGTGCTAATGATCTCCCAACCAAACATATATATTATATTCTTATTTTTTTTAAATTGTTATGTTTTAAACTGGACATTTGGAAATCATTGATTGTTACTTTTTGCTTCCATGGTGTTTCCCCTTCTTATATTGGCATTTTATTCCGAAATAGGACATTTAGCTTCACATACTAGTACTATTCCACATGTACTAACGTCCCTTTTGCCGGGGGCGCTGCATCTTCAATGGATGCAGGTGGTTCGTCAGTGAGCAGCTTTGATCCTCGTTAGCAGTTACTCTATACTCAGCGGGTTTTGGTGAGCCCTACTCTATTCCGGGCCTTATGTCACTTGACGTTGTATTTGTATTTTGAGGTATAGTTGGGGCCTTATCGCTGGCATTTTCATAATACTCTTCTGTTGTACTTAGAGGCTTCGTGTACATGTTGTGGGTGGTGTACGATGTTGGGTAAGGAGTTAGAAGTGTTGGTATTTGGAAAATATGTTTTTCCTTGTAATTATGAACTTGTAATATTTTGGAAATTGAAAAATGAATATCCTTTGAGTAATTGAAAAAGAATGTGGAACATTTTACCCTTCTCATGCTTATCTTTTGTTAAGGGTCCTCTTATTGTTATTGGGTAAGGATGGGTAGAATGCATCAAGTAGGCTTGCTTGACCAAGGTATCTCGATTGAGCGTCGGTCGCGCTCCCGAGATCGGGGCGTGACATATCAGGTGGCGGCTAGGCTCGTTGCTATGCTTTCCTTGCCAAGTTAGAGGCTATTTCTTCAGATACAGTGATCACAGAGATTGTCTCAGTATGCCACATGGTTGCTTCCACATTATTTGACCCTGGTTTGACTTATTCATATGTATCATCATATTTTGCTCGTTATTTGGAGATGCCCCGTGATTCCTTAGTTTCTCATGTTCATGTATCTACATTGGTGAGAGATTCTATTATTGTGGACCGTGTGTATCGGTCATGTGTGGTGACCATTGGGATTGGAGACTAGAGTTGATCTCTTATTGCTTAGCATGGTTGATTTTGAAATGATTCTGGTAATAGATTGGTTGTCCCCATGTCATGCTATTCTGGATTGTCACACTAAGACCGTGACGTTAGCGATGTCGGGGTTACCTAGGATTGAGTGGAGAGGTTCTCTGGACTATGTTCCCAGTAGGGTGATTTCATATTTGAAGGGCCAATGGATGGTTGGAAAGGGGTGTTTGTCATACTTAGCTTTTGTGAGGGATGTTAGTGCTGATACTCCTACTATTGATTCTGTTCCGGTAGTGCGAGACTTTCCAGATGTGTTTCCTAGAGACCTGTCGGGCATGCCACCCTATAGGGACATTTATTTTTGTATTGACTTGGTGTCGGGCACTCAGCCCATTTCCATTCCTCCATACCATATGGCACCAGCGGAGTTGAAGGAATTGAAAGAGCAGCTTCAGGAGCTTCTTGATAAAGGGTTCATTAGGCCTAGTATGTCGCCTTGGGGTGCACCGGTTTTGATTATGGAGAAGAAGGATGGTACCATGCAGATGTGCAGTGACTACAAGCAGTAGAACAAAGTTACAATTAAAAACAAGTATCCTTTTTCGCGCATTGATTACTTATTTGACGAGCTTCAGGGAGCTAGAGTATTCTCTATAATTGATTTGAGGTCTGGTTATCACCAGTTGAAGATTCGGGACTCGGATATTCTGAATACGGCATTCAGGACCCACTATGGTCACTATGAGTTCCTTGTGATGTCTTTTGGGCTGATCAACACCCCAACAACATTCATGCATCTGATGAACAGCTTGTTCCAGCCATATCTTGATTTGTTTGTCATAGTATTTATTAATGATATTCTGGTGTGCTCACATAGCCAAGAGGAGCATGCACAACACTTGAGGAATATACTACAGACGTTGAGGGGGGGAATCTTTATGCTAAGTTCTCCAAGTGTGAGTTTTGGCTCAGTTCAGTGGCATTCTCGGGACATGTGGTGTCCAGTGAGGGGATCAAGGTGGATCCAAAGAAGATTGAGGCGGTTCAGAGTTTGCCCAGACTGTTTTCAACTAGTGAGATTCGGAGTTTTCTTGGCTTGGCAGGATATTATCATCGCTTCGGGGAGGGTTTCTCGTCCATTTCAGTGCCCTTGACCAGGTTGACCCAGAAGGGTGCTCTTTTTAGGTGGTCGGATGAGTGTGAGGAGCACTTTCAGAAGCTCAAGACTGCCTTGACCACAACTGCAGTTCTAGTGTTACCTTCAGCATCGGGTTCTTATTCAATATATTGTGATGCTTCTCGGATCGGTATTTGGTGTGTCTTGATGTAGGAGGGTAGAGTGATTGTTTATGATTCATGCCTGTTGAAGCCTCATGAAAAGAACTGCCCCGTTCATGATTGGGAGTTGGCATCCATTGTTCATGAATTGAAGACTTACAGATCATGTGAGGTATTTACAGATCATCGGAGTCTGCAGCACTTGTTCAAGCAAAAGGATCTAAAACCGAGTCAAGAGAGATGGTTGGAGCTAAAGGACTATGATATTACCATTTTGTATAATCTCGGGAAGGCATAAGTAGTGGCCGATGCCTTGAGTAGGAAGGCGATGAGTGCGGGTAGCCTTGCATTTATTCATGGTGGTGAGAGACCACTTGCATCAGATGTTCAGACCTTGGCCAATCAGTTCATGAGGTTAGATGTTTCGGAGCCTAGTATGGTTCTAGCTTGCCTAGTTTCTCACTCTTCCTTATATGGTCGCATTAGAGAGCGTCAGTATGACGACCACCATTTGCTTGTCCCTAAGGACACGGTTCAACACGATGATGCCAAGGAGGTTACTATTGGAGATTATGGGGTGTTGCGGATCCAGGGTCAGATTTGTGTGCCCAATGTGGATGGGTTACGTGATTTGATTGTTGAGGAGGCCCACAATTCATGGTATTCCATTCATCCGGGAGATTCAAAGATGTACCAGGACTTGAGGCAGTACTATTGGCAAAGGAGGATGAAAAAAGACAAAGTGGAGTTTGTAGCTTGATGCTTGAATTGTCAGTAGGTGAAGTGCGACCATCAGAGGCCGGGCAGTTTGCATCGGAGGCTTGAGATTCCAGAGTGCAAATGGGACTGTATCACCATGGACTTCATAGTTGGGCTCCGGCGGACTTTGAAGAAATTTGATGCTATTTGGGTAATTGTGGACCAGTTGACTAAGTCCGCACATTTAATTCCAGTTGGGACTACCTATTATTTGGAGCGGTTGGCTGAAATCTATATCCGCGAGATTGTTCGCCTTCACGGTGTGTCGATGTCCATCATTTTAAATCGGGGCATGTAGTTCATATCGCAGTTTTGGAAAGTTGTGCAGCGAGAGTTAGGTATATGGGTTGAGTTGTGTACAACATTCCACCCTCAGACGGACGGACAGTCTGAGCGCATCATTCAGATATTGGAGAATATGCTATGCATTTATGTCATGGATTTCGGGGGTTCTTGGGATTAGTTTCTTCCGCTTGCAGAGTTTCCTTACAACAACAGCTACCAATCGAGTATTTAGATGGTGCCGTATGAGGCCTTGTATGGGAGGCGGTGTCGGTCTCCGGTTGGTTGGTTTGAGCCGGGTGAGGCTAGGTTATTGGTTACTGACTTGGTTTAGGATGCTTTGAAAAATGTTAAGTTAATTCAGGATCGGCTTCGCACAGTGCAATCTAGATAGAATAGTTACGCCGATCAGAAGGTTTGTGATGTTTCCTACATGGTGGGGGAGAAGATATTTCTTAGAGTTTCTCCCATGAAGGGTGTTATGAGGTTTGGGAAGAAGGGCAAGTTGAGCCCTCGGTATATTGGCCCTTTTGAGGTGCTTGAGAGGATTTGAGAGGTGGCTTACAAGCTTGCATTTCCATCTAGTCTATCGAGTGTTCATCCAGTGTTTCATGTTTTCCTGCTCCGGAAGTATGTCGGTGATCCGTCTCATGTTTTGAATTTCATCACGGTTCTATTAGATGGAGATTTGACTAATGATGTGGAGCCGGTGGCCATCTTGGATCGGAAGGTTCGGAAGTTGAGGTCACAAACTATAGCTTCAGTGAAAGTACAGTGGAGAGGTCAGCCAGTCGAGGAGGCTACTTGGGAGACCAAGTAGGAGATGCGAAACAAATATCCACACCTATTTGAGATTCCAGGTATGATTCTAGACCCGTATGAGAATGAATGTTTGTTTATGAGGGGGAGAATGTAATTAACCGGCCGATTGTTTTGAGTATTGTAGCCCCGTTCCCCCATTTATTGCTTATTCAATGCTCATTTGTTGATATGTGACTTGTCAGGGTGGTTGGTTTTTTTTCCGAGGATGTTTCGAAATGAATTGGGACACTTAGTCCCAATGTTGGAAGCCTAAGTTGAAAGAGTTGACCCGATATTGACTTATGTGTAAATGACTCCAGAATGGAGTTTTGATAGTTCCGATAGCTCCATGTGGTGATTTTGTACCTAGGAGTGTGTACGAATATTGATTTGGAGGCACGTATATGATTTTGGCTTGAATTGGCAAAGTTGGAAAAGTTGAAGTTTGGAGAGTTGAGAACTTTGACCGAGATTTGACTTTGTTGTTACCGGGCTCGGATTTTTGTTCTGGAAGTTGGAATAGGTCCGTTGTATCATTTATGACTTGTGTTCAAAGTTTTAGGTCAATCGGAGTTGGTTTGATAGGTTTCGGCATCGATTGTGGAAGTTGGAAATCCATTAGTTTCATTAGGCTTGATGTGGGGTGCGATTTATGTTTTTTGATGTTGTTTGATGTGATTTGAGGCCTCGACTAAGTTCGTATGATGTTTTGGTATGTGTTGGTATGTTTGGACGGGGTGTCGGGGGCCTCAGGACTAATTCATGTTGAAATCGAAATGAGTTGTGGACTTGAGGAGTTTCTGATGTGCTGCTAGTCTGGTGCGATCGCACATGTGAAGAATTGATCCCAAGCGTGCGACCGCAGAAGCGAGCATGTCATTGCAGGTGCGGATTTCGTCGGGGCCGAGGGGATGCGCAGGTGCGAGATTTTGTCTGCATCTGCGGGATCGCAAATGCGGGAAGTGGAGCGCAGGTGCGAATGTGGCGAGGGGCAGGAGTTTCCACAGAAGCGGAGAGGAGGTCGCTGGAGCGACTCCGCAGAAGCGAAGGTAGGGAGCCTTCATGGAAACTGCAAAAGCAGAATTTTTGGTCGCTCATGTAGGACCACAAATGTAGTTAAGTCAACCGCAGGTGCGAAAGCACTTGCAGTGTAATAAATTCGAAAGGGTTCCAAGATTTCTTCATTAGTGGACTTTGCAAGCTCGGCTAAAGGCGATTTTTGAGAGGGGTTTCACTAGATTTGAAGAGGTAAGAAACTTTTGATCCTTTTTAAGCATTAATATTGAATACCCATTGATTTTCCCCCATAGATTTGATGTTTTTGATATGGAATTTGGGGGATTTTGGACTAGGGATTGGAAAGTAAGATTTAGGGATTTGAGTGACAATTTGTGGTTGGAATTGTATGATTTTGGTATGGTTGGACTCGTTATTGAATGGGTGTTTGGATTTTGTAAATTTTGTTGAATTCCGAGAAGAGGGCCTAGAGTTGAATTTTTGACTTTTCTTAAAGAACTTAGCTTTGTCATATGTAATTGATTCCTATAGCTTGTATTGATTGTATTAAGTCATTTGTGGCTAGATTCGAGTCGTTCTGAGGTTGATTCAAAAAGCAAGGTCTTGTTGGAGTAGGGATTTGCGCGGTTTGAGGTAAGTAACACTTCTAAACTTGATACTAAGGGTATGAATACCTGAACTACGTGTTATGTGGTGGGTGTTGAGGTGACACACATGCTAGGTGACGGGCGTGTGGGAGTGCACCGTAGTAATTGTGACTCAGTTGATTATGTGGAACTGTGTAGTTACATAATCTTGTTTTTATTCATGTAATCTCCATGTGTTAGAGAAATTGAGCTGTGATTCATGCTGGCAATCATGTTTAGGCTATATGCGGGTACTGTTGGGACCCTCGGAGGTCGTTTTTCTTATTGAGTTATCTGCATAAATTGCAGTTATGTACTCAGTCGCATATATCATTTTCATATCATATCTCAGCCTCTGTTTTCTTTTGTTGTTACATCATATTATCATTGTTTGTGCTGATTGTCATGAGATTTCTGAGCTTGAGAGAATGGAGAGATTAATGATTGGGTGAGGTCAAGGGCCTTATTGTGAGTGATATTTATGGGATTGGGTTACACACCGCAGCATGCTTTATTGATTCATGATGGAATCGGGCTGCACGCCACAACATGCCATATTGGCTTATATTAGTGATTGGGCAGGATCTGCCGCTCCGGAGTCTGACATACCAGCAATGAGCGCAAGTACCGTTGAGTGCCGAGTGCGAGTGCCGAGTGATTGAGAGTGTTGGGTGATTTGGAGTGTTGAGTGATGGAGTGTGCTGAGTGAGGTGGAATACTCTGAGAGCATGAGTATATGAGTTTATCACTGTGTTGCATTACCGGTGGCATGCATATTTGACATGTAGACATAGATATGTAGTATTCTTCATGTTAGCTATACCTGGCATATTTTATCAATATTGAGCCTAAACTGTTGAACTTGAAAGCATGTGTACTCTTTTGCACTGTGCACAACTGATTATGAGATTTTCTCTCAGTTATTACTGTCATTTTCCTACCTTATCTGTACCGTTATTATCTGTATTTGGACTGTACCTATCTGAGCTCATCACTTCTTTCAGCCCAAGGTTAGTCCTGTTACTTATTGAGTACATTGGTCGGTTGTACTCATACTACACTTTGCACTTTGTGTGCAGATCCAAGTGCATCCCGACACGGCAGTTGCTAGATTTGGAGCTTTATCTGTTTGGAGACTTTTTGAGGTAGCTGTTTTGGAGTCCACAGACCTCGACTCTCCTTCTTTTCAGTTTATTTAGCATTGTTCTATCTTTATAAACAGTTATATTGTCAGTTTGACTGTGTTGACATTTTAGTAGCTCATGTGTTCAGTGACACCCAAATTTTGGGGATTTGTATTGAGTCGCGGTATTTTCATATCGGTTATTTATGAGAATATGTCACTGTTAAACTTATTTCACCATGTTTTCAATTCAAAATGCGTAGTAAATTGTTATTGTCGGCTTGCCTAGTTCTGTGATAGGCGTCATCACGACATGTTGAGTTTTGGGTCGTGATAGCTCATCGAAGCAATGCAACAAGTCACGTAAGGTGTATGACACCCACAAGGAAAAGTACACCGTCATACGAAAATTACCAATACAGTGTCCGCAAGCCATCACACATCACCCATGGCATTTGCCACTCTTATATCTCCGATAGCCACATGTATCACTCTGCTCTGACAGTATCATTAGCCACCCGTATCACTCCAATAGCCACCTGTATCACTCTGCCCTGACAATATCATTAGCCATCTGTATCACTCCGATAGCCACCTGTATCGCTCCGTAAAGGAGCCACCCTTATCACTCCGCCCGAACAATAACACAATAGCCACTCGTATCATTCAGTACATTCAACAACAGTGAGATGCCACCCTTATGCCCCGCATAAAAATAACCAAACCATACAACAATTCACGTGTGCTAACATCACAACAACACGACATATCAACTCGTACCACAAGTGCCCATAGGCCACAACCTTTCCCAAGATCCAACAATATCAATATTTCCACAACAAATAGCCCACGGCTCAAACACAATGTGTATAGAATCACAATAACAACAAAATGAATGGTAAAGTACCTCAACAAGGAACAACGCCCCCTTTAAACACAACTTCAATTAAAATAGATTAATGACTTTCGATAACCTCAATTCCAATTAATTGTTTAAGGATAAACTCGATATTAAAATTATTTCCATAAAATGATAAAACTTTGGACTTTAGTGTATGTATTAGGCTAACCATGAAAGAGATGGAACGAACTAGTACTATGTCGAAATGCATGAGAATAAGCCGGCAACAAAAGGGTATACTATAACAACAATTTCAACCAAGAGGAACTCAACAATAAAAGAAATCACATAATGATAAAAGCGGTAACAACTTCAAATAAAGCATATAAGAGCAAACTCGACAAGTAAGGAATGTGACATGTAATGACAACTTCAAATCAAGTATGTGATAGTAGGCATGACGAATAAAAGATATAACATGTGCTAACAATTCCAAATAAATATATGAAAGAAGCCTAAGAGTCTAAACCGGTCAATTTCAACACATAAGCTTGAGCACTTACTCGTTACCTCGCGTACACGGCCTTCACATAACACAAATAACACAAACGACAAAAATCCTAAGGGGTAGTTTCCCCCGCACAAATTTAGGCAAGCTACTTACCTCAAAGAAGCCAAACCAATACTCTAGCCATAATAACTTAATATCGTAAATAAAAACCATAGGAAATAATTCTGGATAATAAAGCTTCGATCTTTAATGAAGGCTAAAACGTCAACCTAAAAATTCAACCCCGGGCTCGCACCTCAGAACCCGACAAAATTTACAAAACACCCATTCCGATACGAGTCTAACCATACCAAAATTATCCAATTCCGACATCCAATCGTCCTTCAAATCATAATTTTACATTTTTGAATGTTTTCACAAAAATTCTCATTTTCTCCAACTCAAATGACTAATTTAATGATAAAAATAATTATGGAATCATATGAAATATAATCAAATCCGGATAAATAACACTTACCCCAATCCAAATCATGAAGAACTCCTCCAAAATCGCCCAAAATCGAGGTCTACAACCCAAGATATAATAAAAATGGGCAAACCCTAGAATTATAAACATTCTGCAAGAGATTCTGCTTTTGCGGTCACAAGGTCGCTTACACGACGACCACTTATGCGGCAAATAATCCGCCTATGCGGTAATACCTGGCCTCACCCAAAGTCGCTTCTGCAATAGGGAATGCACTTTTGCGCTTGGAATTTCACTTCTGCGATTGCGCAGATGCGCCCAGACATCCGCTTTTGTGGTCTTCCTCATCCAGCCTTGCTTCCGCTTCTGTGCTCCTTCTCTTCCGCGCCTGCGATCACCACACCTGCGCCCAGTGGTCCGCATGTGCGACCACACCAGATCCTGCCCAAAACAGCTTCACTTAACATGATCCAAATGATCTGAAACCCGTCTGTAACACACCCCGGGGCCCCATCCGAACATACCAACAAGTTCCATAACATAACACGAACCTACTCAAGGCTTCAAATCACATCAAACAACGTCAAAACTATGAATCGCACCTTAAATCGAACTTAATGAACTTACGAACTTTCAACTTCTACAACTCGCGCCGAATCATATCAAGTCAACACGGAATGACCTCAAATTTTTGACGCAAGTCCTAATGACATAACAGAGCTATCACAACTCTAAAAATTGCAATCTGAGCCCGATATCCACAAAGTCAACTCCTGATCAAACCTCTCAACCTTTCAAACCTTAAACATTCCAATTTTCGCCAAGGACCTCCAAATCCGAATCCGGGCACACACCTAAGTCCAAAATTACCATACAAATCTATTAGAATAATCAAAACACCATTTCTGAGTCATCTACGAAAAAGTCAAACTCCGATCAACTCTTTTCACTTAAGCTTATAAAACAAGAATTGGTCTTTCAAATTAATCCTGAATCTTCCAAAAAGTCAAACTCGACCATACACGAAAGTCATAATACATTATACGAAGATGCTCGAGACCATAAGCCACCGAACAAGGCTCTAATTTTCAAAATGACCATTCGGGTCGTTATAGGAAAGCTTGAAAAAAATTAGTGAACTAAGCTAAAAAGGCGTGGAAGTGCACAAGAGATTTGGGAGGAAAAGAAAAAGAGAAGTACTTCGCCCGTTCACTCTGGCGTGCACACGAGAGAGTGAACGAGCTAACCTGAAAAGGTTGTTCCGAATCTGGCTTGAATTATTTCACCTCATGCTAACCCTATCCCATATAAATAGTCCTTAAACACTACTTTGGAGGGAGATTCAACCCAAGGATGTAATAACACACAAAGAGCAAGGCGGAGAATTCTTCTATGAGTTTTTCACTTTCTTCTTCCTATTTTCATTATTGTTTATGGATTTTAGTATTGTAGTTTTACATACTTTTATGAGTAGCTAATTCTGTTATCTAGAGTTTTGATGGAACCTTTTGTAGGATGAATTCTTGATGTTTTGATATAATTGATTCTTTGAATTATTTTATTTGTTCAACTACGTGCTTATTTTAGTTAATTGAAGAGCTCTCAATTAATGGTACCTATTTATTATGTATTGCTTGAGAAAGAGCATATATATTTGGTAGTTGTTGAACAACGTCACTTCTAACGTATATGAGAGATTAATACGGTGGGTTTAAAAGAGGGAGTAGTTATAACGAAGCTTTGACGTGATGAAAGTGAGTGGTGAAAAAGTGCGAGATAGCGTAATTAGAAAGAATATGACTAGTACACTATTGTAGTTGCTCGAGAGAGAATTACGATAAGTCAAATGCTCACGATCAGTAGAGAATAATTAGGCAAAATCATAGAAGACGTAGCAGGAAGGATTCCGACAATTGGGAAAATTATAACTCTAGACCTCCTTAATCTTGCCTCCAACCCTTAGTATCTTTAGTTGTCAATTCACTCCTTTAGTTTGTTAGTTAATTAGTTATATATAAGAATATTTATATTTATAACTTGGTAATTGTTTGATCTTGTCTTCGTAGTGATATTGAACATTTTTAACTAAGCCTTATGTTACTCCCCATCATTTCGTACGTGAGAGTACGTTGTAAGTCAACTGATGTAAGCTCAGAAATGAGATCATCTTTGAAAGTACATAAAGTAGGTTAATCATGTTATCGTGGAGGTTACAAATATTTAAGATCATGAATAACAAGCACCAAGAGGGTTGGAAGGCTTTGAAGCTAAACGAATTGAAGAAAATAAGTCTCGTCAAAAGTCGACCAGTTGGGAATGTTATAACATGTACTTTTGGGGTGAGACTAGGGTGATTAACATTATAAGGAGATTATTCTATTAGTTATTTTAGTCATATTATAGCCGTGTGTTATGTTTTGAAGTCAAGCAAGTTGTGGAACAAATGTTTGCAAAACTGGTCACAAGTTATATTCATAAATATGCTGAACATTAGGTTAAATTTAGCTAAGCGTTTCTACCAATATACATGGAATTATGGGATGATACACATATCAAATTGACTATATATTAGTCTAGTTTCTAATGCATTAAACTGTTCATCGATATGACATTGGAGTAGAGAGATATTTGCAGTTTGGCGAGACTACGCAGACTATATTGGTGACAAGTAGGTGTGTCACTAATGTTTTTTGAGAAATACATTTTGTATGTTATATGAGGTACTTTTGGACATATTATATACTAAATTTAAGGTCTTGGTATGTAGTTTCTAATGCTCTTAACCGTTCATTCATACAACATCCGGATAAAAAGATACAAGCGTCGAAAGAAGAGCCAATGCTAGGGTGCCAAGCTAGCACCTCTTTGACTTTTCAAAAGTTGATATATATATAGGTTTTAAATCGTCTCTCTCTTCATTTTTCATAGAACACGACCATAGAACCCCGATAAACTTACCCTTAAGATCTCCACAAGGGTTCCAAAGAAGATTAACATCCCGAGTACGAAATCAAGAAGCGATAACATTAGAACGACCCCTACGACGTAAGTAGAGCTATATCGCCTCTCTTTTTCTTTGTAGTTTGAGTTTTGGAAGGTACTTCATAGTTAAGAAAATTCCTACTTTCTGTATTTAAGCTTTTAAATTTCAGTTAAGCTTGATAAATTCGTTTCCTAATAGTTAGAACTTACGGGACGGTGATCGGAAGTCGTGAGTTCAATTTATTTCACTTTTAGTGGACTGCTTTGTAGTCCACTCGTGTTGGCCTCCTGTGCTGAAGGAGAAAAGGTGTGGAGAAACACCAAATAATGACGGAATGGTAAGCTGGTCATTCGTCGACATTGGGAGCCTCGTCGTCCCTCAGAACTATGGTTTTAGCTTTGATCAAATTTTCAACTTCCCTCTTGAGGGTCCAGCGATCGTTCGTGTCATGGTCGTCCAGCCCCAAATGGTATTCGCACTTAGCATCAGCTTGGTATATCGGGGACCCGGGGTTTGGCTGATTCGGAAGCACAGGTTGTAGTAAACCAAATCTGGTCAACTTCTGAAATACGCTCGTGTAAGGTTGTGCGTTCATCACCACGTAGTGAGGTTCTGCCATGACATATGCAGCATCATGATGTGGGTAGTAATGTTGCGGGGTTCTGGGTCATATAAAATTGATTGAATGATCTATGGGGTCCCCTTGAGCTCGAAGCCATCATGGCTCCCTCCTCTCTCTTTTTCCTTTTTGCCAGACCCCCTCGAGGGCGGCCTGACTTAGAATTCTTCCCGTCTTCAAACCATTTTCGACAATTTCTCTAATTTTTATGGCCTCAGCGAATAGCTTCCCCATATCAGACATTATATTTTGGAATTAGTACGACTCTTGGGCCTGTAGGAAGACCATAACCATTTCTGCCTTATTCATTGGAGGCTTTACCCTAGCGGCCTGCTCCCGCCACCTGATTGCATAATCACGGAAATATTTTTTGGTTTTCTTTTTCAAATTGGACAAAGAATTTCCATCGGGAGCGATGTCCACATTATACTAGAATTGGTAGACAAAATCTCGGGCCAGATCGTCCTACACATGCCAATGGGCGATCTCTTGATCCATGTACCAGTTAGAAGCAATTCCTATGAGACTTTCTACAAAAGGCCATTAACAGCTTCTCTCTCCCACCAGCGACCCTCAGTTGGTTACAATATCGTTTTAGATGTAAGATCGGGTCTCCGTTCCCGTTGTATTTTTCAAATTTCAGTGTCTTAAAGCTTGCCAGTAAGTGGGCACAGATCAGAGTATGAGACACTCTTTTGGCTGCTTAGGCCTTGCATGTTTTTCAAACTTCGTTCCAAACTCTTCATCTTCCAATCCATTTCCTCCTGCTCGGGATTCTTAACGATTCTTTCTTGTTTGCCCGGGAACTCATATTGTGGAGGTTGAGTATATGAGTACGACGTAACATAGGTTATTTCTTATTGAAATTGTGGACCCTGAAAGGTGAATGTCGGAGGCTCGACATATGGCCTGGGTACAGTTGCATGTGCTGCTGTCACGCCCCGAACTTGGGTAGCATGACCGACGCTCAACCGAGTGAACCCAGCCGAGCAAGCCTACGTTATCCACCTCTCATCATAACTAATGCATGCTTTATCAAAACATAATTAGATCTTGACTTTCATATTGAATACATTTGGCTCAATGGCCCATAAATTTCTTTTTTTTTTCACATGATGGGTACATAGGTTCATAAATATCTATGAACATAAATACATGACGAAACTCAAAACTTAAGTATATGACCCATAGTGTACATGGAGCTTCTATGACAATAGATAAATAAGTACATAAAACCAACTAGACTCGAATACCCACTGGAATTGTAGCGGGCTCACAATAATTTGTTGCGCAGAAGATCCCAATCAAAGATCCATATCATCCTGTAGAAGTATACCTGCATCCATTAAAAGATGCAGCGCCTCCGGCAAAAAGGGACGTGAGTACATGTGGAATAGTACTCATATGTAAGGCAGACAAAACAACATATGAGAATACGGTAACTTAAATAAGAGGTAAATAAATTACATCAAGAAACTATGAAGCATCCCATAGAATCAAATTTCGAGTCTTATTATACTTACATCATTCTAAACTTCATTTAGGATCAACTGAGTCATATGAACTATACGTCGAATACATAATATAATGTAATTGAAACAACATGTACAAACAAGGCCAATGAAAGTGGCACCTATTATCTGCGTTAACAATTCATCACACTAGACCGTCCATATCCCTCTCTTATTTTACACCTATACATTTATAGACCATCCTTAGTGTTCACATATCATATTATTCACCTATGCGTCTCATAGACCGTCCATAGTGTTCACATATCATATTATACACATATGCTTCTCATAGACCGTTCATAGGGTTCCATACACAGTACACCTATGCGTTTCATAGACCGTTCATAGGATTTCATACACAATACACCTAAGCATTTCATAGACCGTTCATAGGATTTCATACACAATACACCTGTGCGTTTCATAGACCGTTCACAGTATCACCTATACAATACACATGTGCGTTTCATAGACCGTTCACATTGTTTACTTACACAATACACCTGTGCATTTCATATACCGTTTACAGTGTTTAGTTATAGAGTACACCTATGCATTTCATAGACCGTTCACAGTGTTTACTTACACAATACACCTGTGCATTTCATAGACCGTTCACAGGATCATAGCACATCATAATTCATATGACCATATATATAAACCCAAGGCGACATGACTAGCGCTACTTTTAAGGTCATAAGTTCCGGGATCATTGGAACAATTCTTGTTCATGTTCATGCTCATCATGGAGGAATACAACTCATTACGTTAGCACACGCATGGTAAATCAATAAGTCAATTTCAATGGCACATGGCCCAAATATGTTTTCCTTCAGATTTAACATCACTTAGTATAGGACATCCCTCTTCCACTTCATTATATACTCTCTTGTCATCTTAATGTCATTAGCTAAGTTCATGATTCTCGAGGAATTAACATCAAAGTTATTTACAGACATTATTTCAGAAGAATACAACTATAGTTGAAACCATTGGGACATACAACACCTCATAATTCTCAAATAGGCAAACTGCCACGTTTCATGTTCATACCATCACTTTTTTGTACTTGCCATGGGTGATCATAGGACATCAAGAACATTTAAAATATTTAGGAACTCCATAGCCTCTCCTCATGAGGGCGTAGGAGCTTATAAAACATTGGAAACATAAGTACAAATACGTTCATCTCATAACCTTTCACACTATATACCACTTCACAATTACTTTCAACTACTTACAATATCATTATTTCATTGGTGCCCTTGGCCATACATATTATTCTTCATTCCTGACACTGTGGCCGTATATCATATTCCGTAATTCATTTCTTTACTTTCAAGGATTACCATCATAAACATCATCATATAGAATACTCTTAAAATACCTTTCCCCAAAAGGGCAATACACAATTTCAACTTATGAATATGTAAGAACTCAAAACATATTGGAAATAGGAGCTTATAACACCATAGCCTCTCCTCATGAGGGCATAGGAGCTTATAACACATTGGAAACATAAGTACAAATACGTCCATCTCATAATCTTTCAAACAATAGAATACTCTTAAAATACCTTGGCACGGTGTCCACATTTTATATCCCAAACTCACTACTTTCACTTTCAAGCATCTTTATAGATTACCGACAACAAAGAATCTCTAATCACGACTTTTAGTACACCTATAAACAATTAAGAGTCTTATGCACATTGAGACTTCTTACACAATTTGGCATAATAGCCTTCACTTGAAACACTACTTGGAGTCATAACATTTTTACACCCAACTCATGCTTTGAACACATTCCCGAAGGATAACATCATATGATAAGAGCATCTGGAACACATTTTGAACATATACCTTTAAACACAAAGCTTATTCGGAATAGTTAATTTATAATGAATAACTCAGGACTTACAAGAACATTATGGGATTCAATTCTAAGAGAGAAGTTTAGCCAATATATCTCGCTTTGAGCTTTTCTTAAATTACTACAACTTTCCGAAAATCCTAGCAATCCCAATCTATTTTGAGACATAAACAAAATTGAACACAAATTAGGATGATATTCATGGTTTCAGCTCATTTGAGTATTTTATTAAACACTAGGTATGGAAATCTGACTACAAGGTTCTTCTACAAGATTTCCTTCATTCCACAACATTTATTTCACTTCACAACCCAATCTTTACCCATTTTGGCTCAACATTCTTCCTACAAACCTTATTGGTACCTACATGTATACATAATACTCTTACACCCAAGAATCATACTCCCAATCATCAATCTTTTATCCCAAACTCGAAATTAAAGATTAGGGTTAGATCCTTACCTCTTGAGTGAAGATCTTGTGAGATTTCCTTGTTAGATTTCAAAGCTTGGACAAGATCTTGATAAACAAAGCACTTGAGCTACTTTCTCTCTCTAGAACACTCTCACTTCTCTCTAAAAATATCAGGTTTTTTCCTTCAAAACGAGCCCCAAAGGCAATTTATCAAAATGGGGTCGGGTTATAAAAATCCGAAAATGGACCCTCTGATCTCAACTTTGCGGTCGTAAAATGGACTGCATAACAGGTATGCAGTCCGCACAATGGACTGTGAAATCGATGCCTAGAACTAGGCTGCACTGGTCAGGTCTGCGACCATTCAGCGGTCCGCAGACCACTTTTGCGGTTCACATAATGATTCTGTGGTTGCGGAATCGATCGCAGAATCACATTCTGCCGATCTTTGATAATTCTTTCATAACTTCTTGTAGGAGTATCCAAATGAAAAACGGTTTGAAGCGTTAGAAACTACACTCAAAGGGATTTAATTTGATAGGTAGATCACCTTCTAAGTCAATATAGTTTGGTAGAAGCACGCGTTGGAAGTAGGAGCTTGTGCTTATTGAGACATCCTTTCCACTTAATGTTTCCAACTTGTTCCACACAAATTCTTGCCATTCACAAAACTCCTTAGTACGTTCCAACACACCTTAAACATATATTTTCATTTCAAAATAATGTGGTCCTATCCCATGGGTCTCCTTTAATACTCGAACATGTTATTCCCAAATACCGTTGGCGCACATTAAAATCTTAAATCATTAGAAAATTTTAGCGGGACCGTACAGCTGCAGTGAAGACAGGTGCTACGAAGAACATTACTGGCAGTGCCCTTGAAACTGGCGCCTGGGGGAAAACCATAGAAAGCATTCTGGGACCATTAGTCGGCATTGGCGGGTACCTACAGGGGATAAACAGGTTGGACATAGGGACATTAGTAGCCCCGCGTGGTCTAGGGATCAATTTGGGAAACCCAGGGATGGGGCTCGGTGGTTCCCTCCCGTTAAACAATGCATCCCACTTTTCTAATATGAGGAGGCATAACATTTTGTTCTCTTCAGCCATAGCTGAATCTTGCGGCAGGATAACCGGTGCCGGGTGTTGCACCCTATTTTGCACTTATCAAAACAAGATTCAACTTGAGGTTTCTCTGTTGTTGATGAAAGAGAGTCGCCACCTAATATTTAAAGGTATATTAGGGTACCTATTTAATTACTAAAGGTTATATTCTTTACAAGTCTTCTAACCGATGAGATTATGGGTAAGGGTTCTTGTTCTTCTAAGGGGAAGGTTTTAGGCACCCCTTAAAATCTACCTGAGATAGCTCCATAGGATTTAGACTAGATATAGGACTAATTATTTGTACTATGTCTTAACTAGTGTTCAAAAGAGTATAATTTACCATATATTAGGACATAATATCTATAAGGGAGGAGTGTAAATTAAAGAGGAAATGAGTTTATGAAAAGAGTCTTTGAAGATAATAGTTGTATATATAATTGATAGAGTTTAAAATATGTGCATAATGGTTTATATTTATTAAACATGTAAAAAGGGACTAAGTTATAAAACACTTTGTATCTTAAAAATATGGTTGTTTTATGTAATAAAATAAAGATGTTGTATGAAAATGAGCTTAGGATATACCTTGCTTTCAAAATCTCAATTCCTACACTTGAACAAGTCGTTTGAAATTTTTTTGATGATCGGCGACACTTTGTTTTGAAAGGTTCGATTTGCTTTTAGAAGACCAGTTACAGATTACATCTTTTGGTTTTGAAAAGAGATATTGTCATCCTTTACTAAGCTATTTCTGGCTTCAAAACATTCACGAATTGTTAGTAAGGCATAAGAGATTAATGACAAGAGTAGTATAGGTAAACAAATAAATAAAAATAATTACTATTAAGCCTACTATTGCTTTTAATCCTATGTACTTTAGGGCTTGCCTAAGTTGCTTACATTATTCGATGGAGTAAGCAAAACATTTTAATCAGATATGATAAGTGCAGTTTCTTATACATGTAAGGAAATATGAATGACAGAATATAATAAAGCAGAGATGAGTAAGGAAGGACTCTGGTTTTGGGCCTGAAAAAGGTAAACCCAACAAACAGCAAGAACGGATAGCAGTGGGCTTCAGAATCCCAAGTGCGCAAGTACATATTTGGGCTCGAGTTCTCAAAAAGCCCAGCAAATAGCAGGAACGAACAGCAGTGGGCTTCAGACTCCCAAGTGCGCAGGTACAGATTTGGGCCTGAGTTCTTTAGAGAACTCAACAGGCCCAATTGTTATACATGTTCAAAAAGAAAGAGAGAAAGTCATTAGATATAATACTCTATACAATCATACATGAAATATATAGGTAAATGACTTAAACAAAATATAACAAACCGATAGTAATTTGAATTACGAGAGTTCATACTAATGTGGGGTCACCTATGGCGAAGCGAGTCACTTTGAAGACCTTTCGTTTTCATTAAATATTAAACCTAAAAGGAGTAATGACTGCAATAGATTAGAGTCTTAGGGTAGAGTTTCGTTAAAGACCAAGGCTCTCTTTGGATCCCCGACACTTCAAAGTTCCCAAGGGTCTTAAGGCCCAAGCCAGTTGTAATGACCCGACCGGTCGTTTTGAGCTCTGGCGCGTCGTCCTGTGATTTGAGGCCTTGTGTAGCTTCACTTCAGGTATTATGACTTATATGTGTGGTCAGAATTGGGAAGTTCGGAGTTGATTCAGATGGAAAATTCTAAATTTGGAAGCTTTAATTTGGAAGAGTTGACTAAGTTTTGACTTTGAGTAAATGACCTCGGAATCGAGATTTGAAGGTTTCAATAGGTTTGTATGATGATTTAGGATGTGGGCATATGTTCGGGTTGAGTATCGGGTCGCCCGGAAGCATTTCAAATTCGAAGAAGATTGAGGCAGTTCAGAGTTGGTCCAGACCGTCTTCAGCTACTAAGATTCAGAATTTTGTTGGTTTCGCCGAATATTATCACTGTTTTGTGGAGGGTTTCTCGTCCATTGCTGCACCTTTGACCAGATTGACTAGAAGGGTGCTCCATTCAGGTGGTCTGATGTGTGTGAGGAGAGCTTTTAGAAGCTCAAGATTGCCTTGACCACAACTCCAATTCTAAATTTGCATTAAGCATTGGGTTCATATACTGTTTATTGTGATGCTTTGCAGATTGGTATTAGATGTGTCTTGATGCAGGAGGGTAGGGTGATTGCTTATGCTTCACTATAGTTGAATCCCCATGAGAAGAACTACCATGTTCATGATTTAGAGTTGGCAGCTATAGTTCACGCATTGAATATTTGGAGGCATTATCTCTACAGCGTGTCTTGTGAGGTATTCACAGATCATCGGAGTCTACAACACTTGTTTAAGAAAAAGGACCTGAACTTGAGGCAGCAGAGGTGGTTAGATGTCACGTCCCAAAATCCCAACCCATAATTATGGCACCTAACACACTGTCTAGGCAAGCCGAAACATAACAATAAAGAACCAGAACAACATAAATCATAGAAATAACATAAGTCTGAAACCTCAATGTAATAAAGTACTGACAATACAAGGTAAATCCCCCATAAACTATTAAATACGGAGTCATGAGCTCTACTATAGAGTACAAGTCTGAAAAACTAAATAATAATATTGTTTGAACTGATACAACAGTACATAAGAAAAGACAAGTCAAACTGCGGCGAAAGATGCAGCTCTACCTCGCCTCTCGAAGATCAGTCCAACAAGCAAATCTACTATAGATTACTGGTCCCCACACCTAGATCTGTACAATTAAGTGCAGAGTATAGTATGAGTACAACTGACCCAATGTATAAGTATTTTAACTAACCTCGGTGAGGTAAAAGAAGCACGAATTATAAATGATACTAGCTATGACCTGTACAGGTTCATCATTTTAACAAGTACAGAACAATAATAAACTCAAGTCATGAAACACATGAAGAATCATCTGTGTGTATGTGTACAGTTACTCAAATACTTTATTCAGTCAATGTTCATCATATAGAGATGATATGTAGTTAAATCAGGTAATTAACCACGAAAATTGCAAGTAAAGATGAAATGCAAAATCCAAACAAACACTGGCCAGATTTCCTCAACCTTTCCTTATCCGTACCAAACCACTGATTAGTTTTCCTCAATATCTGTATGTACACCATCAAGAGAGAAACATAAGAGGGTGACCCTAGGGGGTGGATCCATATCCACACGCAAGCATGACCAATTCAACGTGCTACCAGCCCGGCGTGGTCACAGGCTCAATATCATAATCTGCCCGGCGTGGTCACAGGAATAACAGTACAATCCGCCTGGCGTGGTCATAGGCATAACAACATAATCCACCCAGCGTGTTCACATGTATAATAACATACTCTGCCCAGCATGGTCATAGGCATAATAACACAATTCGCCTGGCGTTGCCACAAGCATAACAAGATAATTCTCCTAGTGTGGTCAGAGGCATCAAGTCCAAATCATATCACACAAAAGCAAATATACAAGAATAAATGTGTGTGATGAATGAAAAATAGATCTCATGCTCTTGTACTAGTATAAGTGACATGCTAAAGTGTAGGCTTGTGCATAGTGTGCTATCATAGCTCAAATCAGCTATTTCATCACAAAGATAACAATTATCAAGTTCAATAAGTGATTTAGCCTCTAAGTAACCTCAAACATAGCTCAAATAGTTCACAACAATGTTACAAATATGAGAAACAACATAGTTCAAAGCTTACAGTCAATTCGAGACATATCTGACGAGCCCAGAACATACACTAAAATATGCTCACAAGTCGAAATTAGTAAATTTTAATATCGTATCCGTAGGGATTGGAGTTAAATAGTATTTTCGTAGTTTATAGCTTGATTGCTATCCAAGATGATAAATAGTTGAGAATTATGTGATTAAAAATTAAAATTAACTAAGAATCTAAATCTAATTGACGAATGACAATCGAAACAAAAGTAAGCAAAGAATATGTCAATAGGAGAAAATAGGGGTTGATTGGATAGGTGCAAGATAATTGTCTGGGATTTAACTCTAGTTAATTCACTTCTAATGTTCAAGCGAGTATCTCGAATTCACTCAATTAATAGTTCAAATGTTTAGTAGAAACTCCTCTCTCGATTAAGTCTCAACCTCACAATGTGAACCAATTTAAGTTCGATGAAGATATGCATGAATTCGTAGTGGATTGGTCTTTAGGAGAACCTCTCTAGATTATCCTCCTAACTAGGTCTAAACAATAATTCAACTAGCCTCTTTTGATTACTAAGAAGAATTAATGAATTCAACCAACAAGATAATGCAAAGATATCACAAGTATGCCTCTCTCGATTACATGAACATGTGAATATAGATGCAATAATTAAAACACACAAAATGATTCAATGCATAAAAACTAGAGTTATAATCCACAAAAAAATATCAAAACACCAAATCCATCAAACCCTAAAGAGAACTACTCCATAGATATGGAGTAATTCATCATAAATATAAAGAAATACACAAAGCGATCCAAACTCTTGTCTTGAGTGAGTATTGAATGATGAATCACTTGTGCTTTCGCTTTTCCCACTTTCTCTCTAGCCTCCTTAGGTCTTAGATATGTCAAAAGTCCTTAAAATAATATTTTTACATATATTTATACTAAGTAGGGTTGGGCCTAGACGAAAACCTCTTTTCCTGCGCGAACTGGGATAATAACTCTGTAAAAATTACACAGGCGCGTCGCATGGGGCGACGCGCCACGCAGGGCGGTTGTGGGAAAGTTCAGAGAGTTACAATCTATCAGGCAGCTGCATAATGTACAGGCACGCCGCCCCTCGCGTCGCGGTTGTACACTTTTCTCAGAGTCTGGCTTTTTCTTGCTTTTTAGCTCGGCAACATGGTTCTCGACCCCCGAACGCGATCCCGACTTATTCCCTTGGGCTGTTACTCAGACTTCAAAGCTCCAAATGACTCGAATTTATTCCATAACATCTACATAGCTCGGAATCACTCCTACAAGGCATAAAAGATACAATTAGTACAAAACACTAGCGATTAAAGCTTAAACTCAATTAAAGTGCAATAAATTGGAGTGTAATAAGTGACTAAAATACAATATTATAGCCTACCATCAACACCCCATACTTAAACCATTGCTCGTCCTCGAGCAATCAAACCACACTTTATGTAGAAACAACCTTATTTAGCAACTCCTCTAACTCATTACACCAAGAATACTTAAAATAGACCAAGCTCAGTAGCGTAACATCCTCGCCTCAAGATTTGACTCAAAAGCACCACGCATTATTTATAACCCACTCACTTACTCTAACTCAGAGGTCAATGACATTACCTTTCCTTCATGAATGATGTGTCCTCACAACAAAAGAGAGTAGTTCCACACAAAATAGATATTAAGAACAATTGGGAACTCAAGATAGAAAGAATTCACTCACTGTCAGAAACAACATTCATATTCCACAAAAGATGCACCATAGGCTTGCCCGCAATGTACTACTCAACTAATCGAGCTCATTCAGTCAAGAATCAAATAGGACTTTAATTGGTTGTAATGTAGGTTGCGGGACGGGTATGATATATTATATATAAGAGTGACTACACCTCCCTAAGCACTTTAATACACACAATTTAACATTCAAAACCCCACACTTAAGTCAAACCATACTTCACCTTAACATCATTATACATTAACTCCCACTTCTTTAAGCACAATTACAGCAAGAGTTACCACTTATCAAGGAATATTTTGCACAATCATACAACATATTTTTTTTCTTTTTCTTTTTCAATTCAAGTGGCTCTTACTCTTTTTAACACAGTGCACATTTCTCCTTATTTCATTAGTTCCACTTAAAAGCCAAATCAACACTCCACACTTCAACTTTTACAAAGATTCATAACAAATTTAAGTGCTCATGAGAGGTTAAAGGTTCAAATATATGGTCAATTCAAAACAAATGGGCAAGCCTTGTAATATGGTTGCCAAAAAAATAAGATTACAGGCTTAAAGGGGTTAATCACGATACATAACAATTAGGTGGGTAATAACATATAATTGGCTCAACAAAGAAACGCCTATATTACTTCCAAGACTGAATAAAACTACTATTTCACTTTGCAAACACACGGGGCAAGTTCTAGACATCAAATGTAATGCAAAGAATAAAAAAAATAACCTTACACACACATGGCACATAACTCACTTAAGATTAGATTATCAAGACACTCTAGTTAAAGCAGTTAAGCAAAGTTAAAATCATATAATTTAAGGTGTTTATGCAAGAGTCAAAAATTGAGCCTAAGCATCACAACTAAAGCACTCACTATTCTCAATGCCTAATAAAGTCAAGAGATATTGCTTCCAATTCAAATCATAACACAAGGTTTCCTACTATTCTACAAAACCAAAAACTAACTACACCCGTTTCAAACAAAACCCTTAGAAAAGAACCGCGGCACAAAGAAAAACCAAGGGGGAATTATTACACTACCTAACAAAATTAAATCTTTTTGTCTTTTCCTTTCAACTTTAATACCTCAAGAAACCCGTCGAATGATATCCATCGTCAGGAAAAGTAGAAAATTTTAAATTTATATGGTTTTTTCTCATTTTTATATCTCTGCTACTAAAACAACAAAACAAAAACTAAGACTAATATACATACATACATACAAATATCCCCCACCCAACACTTTAAGTTGTGGCATGTACCCATGACACACAATTAAAAAGTATAAGGTAGAGGAAACTTCCCTGAATCTCTAGTCGGGGTCTGAGTCGAAGTCGGTCTCCATTCTTCTTGTCCGAACTAGTGCACACATCCACGCAGACAACTTCTTCTCATCCTTCTTGGTGTGGGTACACCCACGCGTTTCTTTTCCACTCGTTGCATCCTTTTCTTTTGAACTCTTCACTTTCCACTTAACACTTGCAGCTGGCTTCTCCTTTCTTACCCCCGTTTCTACATTCATCTCGAAAGTCACCGTCTCCTCACCCACTCTAACCATGAGCTTTCTATCATGTATGTCTAATATTGCTCTGCATGTCTCTAAAAATAGTCTTCCTAAGATAAGGGTGACCTTTTTGTTCTCCTCCATCTTGACCACAATTAAATCTACAGGAAAGACGAACTTTTCTACCCGAACTAATACATCTTCCACTATCCCCTCGGGTATGATTGTTCTTTGGTCTGCCAGCTGCAAAGATATTAGCGCAGACCTTATTTGTCCAAGCTTATTCTCCAATTTCCTATAAATGGATAAAGGCATTAAATTAATTGAGGCACCAGAATCACATAAAGAGTTATCAAAATTAAGAGTGACTAACGAGCATGGTATAGTAAAACTCCCTGGATCTCCACACTTTTATGGGAGTTTGTTTTCCAAGATTTGCGCTGCAATGCTCTGTGAGCTTGACCACTGAGGTATCTTCTATATTTCTCTTCTTTGTAAGAATCTCCTTCAAGAATTTGGCATAAGCTGACATTTGTGAGAGCACCTCTGTAAATAGCAAATTTACATCAACTTGTTTCAGCATATCCAGAAATCTCTCAAATTTCTTGTCCAGTATCTCTCTATAAAGCTTTAGGGGAAAAGGTAAAGCAGGCATATGGTCGCTCTCATTAGATTCCTCCCTTCTTGAAGTTTCCCCTTTCTTCTTTTTCTTAGCTCCCTTCTTGCCTTTCTTCTTCTTATCAACTTCGTTTTTCAGCTGCCCCTCACTTTCTTTTTTAGGCACCACCTATTTTTGGATAGGGATGGGCTCTTTCACTACTTGCCCACTTCTCAGAGTTACAACATTTACCGTCTCCTTGGGGTTTCTATCATTATCAGCTGGAAAATTACCTAGGATCCTTTCAGACAATATGGTGACAATTTGTCCCACTTGTTTCTCCATCTTTCGCAGCCCTGTGCCAAGATATTTGATAACTGCACCATGAGAATCTAATCTCTCATATGTCTTGACAATGAAGGACTTCATCAAATCTTCTAGCTCATGCTGAGTGGAATGTTGATGCTGGAACTGCGGCCCCGACTGATTATGGAAGCTTGGTGCTACTTGTCCTTGAAATATGGGATTGTTTTGTTGCCATGCATTTGCAGTACCTCCAGGTGAACTCCATGAAAAAATGGGTGTGCTTCTTACCCATTGCATTGAAGTTATAATTCCCAACAACATTAACTTCCTCGATTGAGGCTTGACACTCATGAGCAGGGTGCCCTCTTTCACATATATCACATGCTGCATGGGGCTCACATTGTATTGAAGCTAAGGCTAACTTCCTTATTTCTTTGGCCATGACATCAAGTTGTACCTGCACTGATATGTTAGCGTCAACTTGGTGAAGACCATTTGATCTTCTTCTTTCAGCAATTTCAGAGGGCCATTGATTTGCATCTTCAGATAACTTATTCAGAATTGTGACTATCTCCTCTAGAGTCTTTTTCATCAACGGGCCTCCACCTGCATTATTCAATGTTCTTCGTGAGGCTGGTGTCAATCCATCCCAAAAATCCTAGAGTTGCATCCAGAGTTCAATCCCGCTATGTTGACACTTTCGCACTATCTCCTTAAACATCTCCCAAGCATCAAACACAGTTTCAGTCTCGTTCTGGCAGAAGTTATGGATTTCTCTTCTAAACTTGCCCGTCTTAGCTGATGAGAAATATTTGTCAAGAAATGTTCTGGTCATCTCATCCCATGTTCTAATCGATCCATTAGGCAAGCTTCAAAACCAGTGCTTTGCATCGTCTTTCAGAGTGAAGGGGAATGCCCTTAGATAAACTGCATCTTGTGACACACCATTGTATTGAAAGGTGCTATTTTGAAGGGTTTGGAGCAATCCTTGCTTTAGCTCAAAATTGTTAGCTGCAATTGGAGGTGATCTCACACTTGATAAGCCTTGGTTGTAGACCGGCCTAGCATAATCGCCAAGTGATCTCCTAGCACCTGGAGCTATAGTTTCGATTTGGTTTGGACCCAAAGGTTGATTCTGAACAATTCTCCGAGCCCCCTCCTCCTCAAAGACAAGTTGTGCATTTCGAAGAGCTGTCTCCTCAGCATCTCGTGCAACTTTTTCTCTTTGCTGGTCTACCTCTCTTGCAACCAAATCAACATTATCATCATCTCCAGCCATAATTTCTTTGGTAGAGGATTGCCCAACCTTCTCTATATTCTCGGGGAGATTTCTTTCCTTCCTCAGTCGTTACCGATTTTTTTCTATTTCTGGTTCGTATTGTATCACTTCCTTCCGAGAAGATCGAGTCATGCAGCACTCTTACCTGCAACCTGGGCACAGTCAAAGAACACCAAGCATAAAAAGGGAAAAATAAAATAAAAATTCATGAATTAGCACTAGAAACTATTTCAAACACTATTGATTTCCAATCCCCGTCAATGGTGTCAAAATTTGATGAGCGCAAAACACATACTAAAATATGCTCGCTAGTCAAATATAGTAAATTATAATATCGTATCCATAGGGATTGGAGTTAAACAATATTTTTGTAGTTTATATCTTGGTTTATATCCAAGATGATCAACACTTGAGAATTATGTGACTAAAAACTAAAATTAACTAAGAATCTAAAGCTAATTGACGAATGAAAATTGAAACAAAAGTAAGCAAAGAAGATGTCAATCGGAGAAAATAGGGGTTGATTGGATAGGTGCAAGATAATTGTCTGGGATTTAACTCTAGTTAATTCACTTCTTATGTTCAAGTGAGTCTCTCGAATTCATTCAATTATTAGTTCAAACTTTTAGTAGAAACTCCTCTCTCGATTAAGTCTCAACCTCACAATATGAACCAATTTAAGCTCGATGAAGATATGCAAGAATTCGTAGTGGATTGGTATTTAGGAGAACCTCTCTCAATTATCCTCCTAACTAGGTCTAAACAATAATTCAACTAGCCTCTTTTGGTTACTAAGAAAAAATAATGAATTCAACCAACAAGATAATGCAAAGATATCACAAGTATGCCTCTCTCAATTACATGAACATGTGAATATAGATGCAACAATTAAAACACCCAAAACGATTCAATGCATAAAAACTAGAGTTATAATCCACAAATAAATATCAAAACACCAAATCTATCAAACCCTAAAGAGAACTACTACATAGATATGGAGTAATTCATCACAAATATAAAGAAATACATAAAGTCATCCAAACTCTTGTCTTGAGTGAGTATTGAATGATGAATACCTTGTGCTTTTGCTTCTCCCACTTTCTCTCTAGCCTCCTTAGGTCTTAGATGTGTCAAAAGTCCTTAAAATAACGTTTTTACATGTATTTGTACTAAGTAGGGTCGGGCCTAGATGAAAACACCTTTTCCTGCACGAACTCGGATAATAACTTTGTACAAATTGCACAGGCGTGCCGCATGGAGTGACGCACCATGCGGGGCGGTTGTGGGAATGTTTAGAGAGTTAAAACCTATCAGGCAGCCGTATAATGTACAGGCGCAGCACGCCAAGCGCCGCCCCATGCGCCGCGGGCGTACACTTTTTTCAGAGTCCGGCTTTTTCTTGCTTTTTAACTCCGCAACGTGGTTCTCGACCCCAGAACACGATCCCAGCTTATTCCCTTGGGCTTTTACTCAGACTTCAAATCTCCAAATCACTCGAATTCATTCCATAACATCTACATAGCTCGAAATCAATCCTACAAGGCATAAAACACACAATTAGTGCAAAACACTAGCGATTAAAGCTCAAACTCAATTAAAGTGCAGTAAATTGGAGTGTAATAAGCAACTAAAATACGATATTACAGCCTACCATCAATATCATAGCCTAAGCATAACCCGACCATGGAAAAATACCATTGTGTTAGTACATGGGCTCAAAACTCCATACATGTGCGCACCCAAAACACGTAGCTGTCACGCTCCAATCTCGGGGAACGCGACCGGCGATCAACCGAGCGGACCCGGTCAAGCAGCCTGTTAGATACTTTCTACCCAAACTCACTTAAGAAATAAGAGAATGCATTTTTTCATTAATTGGACAGTGAGGTGATCATGTATACAATACCAACTCTATACCATTAGTTACTTCATTTTAAAGTCTCAAATTACACACACATGTTTCATAGTCTAAAGAGGAATAAGTAATTTAAATACAACATAACTAGTTTGACTTCCCGAGTACCAATATACAATCCACACTATGTCTACGGAGCCTCTATAGATACAGAAGAGTACTATGATAATGCTGACAACAAGACCTCGGTTATACCTCAAACACAATACACAAGGAACAAAAGATACATGACCCCGAAATAAAGTGGGACTCACCAAGTCAGCTAGGAAGAGGATGTACCGCTATCACTGATCAATGTCACCTGCTATGGAACCACCAGTATCTATTAAAGATGCAACGTCCCCGATAAAAGGGATGTTAGTACATGTCGAATAGTACTAGTATGCAAACCAAAACATCTATTCAAGAACGTGGAAATACAACATGAATATGATGAATCATGGTAACAATCATAGGGCTTAGATAGCAATAAAAGTCAAACATATTTGTTAAGAACTTCCAATAACATTTATAAATTTCTAGTCGGGGATTCTCTGTAACTACCTTTACACAGAGTGGCTTTGCCGCCTCACCCCAATATATGCGGGTGGAGGTGCAATCACCATAGCAAAAACTCTACACAAAGCGGCCCCGCCGCCTCACCCCAATGTACGTGGGTGGAGGTATATTCCACAATACTAAAACTCTACACAAAGCGGCCTTGCCGCCTCACCCTAATGTATACAAGTTGAGGTGTATTCCACAATACCAAAACTCTACACAAAGCGGCCATGCCACCTCACCCCAATGTATACGAGTGGAGGTGTAATCCCAATCACAATTTAGCATCATAGTTTTCATTTGAAACACGACTTGGAGTTATAACAACTAGATGTGCAATCTATACTTTGAATACGTTCCATACCTCACTTTGGAACACGTACGGAACATATATCTCATGTCACAAAGCTTATTCGGAATAATCGATTCGTGGTGAACAACTTGAAACTTACAAGAATACTGTGGGGTTCAATTTTAAGAGAAGAGTTTAGCCAACATACCTCACTTGAGCTTCCTTAAACTCTAAAATGTTCCGGAAATCTTAGCAACTTTGATCTATTTTAGAAATGTAACAAATTGAATCAAAATTAGGAAGATGATCATGGTTCTAGCTCATTTTAGCATTTTATCAAACACTAGGTGTGCATTAAGGTTTCAAGGCTCTTTTATGGAGGGTTCCATCATCCCACAACCCATTCTTTACCATTTTTAGCTCAATAATCTTCCTACACCCCTTGATAACACATGCATGCAAAATAACCAACTCCCATACCCAAGAATTATATTACTAATTACCCATTTCTAGTTATCTTTCGAAATGAAGGGTTAGGGTGTAGAATCTTACCTCTAGGATGAAGACCTAGTGAGTTTTCCCTGTTAATCTTCCAAGATTCGAGCAAGAATTGAAGAATAAATTGTTGAAGAAACTCTCCCACTCTAGGGCACTTTCTCACCCTCAAAATACCAGGTTTTTGCTGAAAAGATGGTACATATCGTCTATTTAACGTAGGGTCGGGTTATAAAAACCCAAAACATGAAGCTCCGGAACAGGATCTGCCGTCGCATATGCGACCACATAATGCATCTGCGGTCCGCGAAATGAACCTCCGGAACTGGGAAACTCTGCCTTGGTTTGCGGTCATTATGCAGCCCGCATACCTGTTCTGCGGTCGCATAATGGACCGCATAACATATCTGCGGTCGCATAGTCAACCGCATAATGGCTCCCAAACCCGCCCAATCCTGCCTCACTCTGCGGCCATTCTACGGCCGCATAATGGGCCGCAGAAATGCCTTTTCTGCCTAACAAATTCCTTTAACTCCTCAACACACTTTTCAACTCAAAAAGTTCGACGTAAGCCTAATTCGGCACCACGAAACCTTAATTTTCATTGCAAAATTTTATGGGGCCTTACACTAGCTATCACAAATAATTCAGGCAACTAGTACCTCAACCAAGTTTAGATAAGATACTTATGTTAAGCAAGCTAAATTACTCCTCTAACAAACCCTTTCCGCGCGTATCAACCTCCGAAAATCTCGAATCTAGCCAAAATAACGTAATACTATCAATAAAAGCCATAGAAATCGATTCCAAATGATAAAGCTAAGATCTTTAACCGAAATAAAAAAAGTCAACCCAAAAGGTCAACCCCGGGCTCGCACCTCGGAGCCTGACAAAATTTGAAATTCCAAACACCCATTCGATTACGAGTCCAACCATACCAAAAATCATCCAATTTCGAACATCAATCCTCCATTTTTAATTTTTGAAAAGTTTCAAAAAAATCAACCATTTCTTTACTTTAATTCACCAATTAGATGTTAAAAACAAAGATGGAATCATGAAATAATAACAAATACGAGTCAAAAATACTTACCCCGATCCAAGACATGAAAATCCCATCCAAAATCGCGCAAAACCGAGCTCTACAACTCAAAATATTAAATAATAACACTAAGCCTCAAAATGGGATTTTAAAACTTTTGACCAGTTATTACCCTTCACGATCGCGGAAAGTTTCTCGCGATCGTGAAGAACAAAAGTCTCCAGTAGCAAAATTCCTTTTACACGAACGCAGTGGCCAAGTCACAAATGCGATGCCCAGTCACCAACACCTACACGAGGGCGAACAACTACACGCAATCGCGATGAACAAACACGTGCACTTCCCAGACCTCCCCTTCCTTCTTCGTGAACGCGTCCTTTCACCCATGTCCGCGTTGCACAAACAAACAAAACTCCATGATCACATCCTTCACCTCGCGAGTGAGTTGAAGAAAAGCCCACCTGCCGGAATTGATCCTTCGCGATCGTGGCCCTCTCTTCGCGATCGTGAAAGATGAAACCAGATGCCTAGAAATCAGCAACTCCTCCAAGTCCAAAATGAGTTCGAACATGATTCGAAACATACCCGAGGTCCCTGGGACCCCATCCAAACATATCAACAGGTCCTAAAATATGATATGAACTTAGTCTAAGCTTCAAATCACATCAAACAATATCAAAATCTTGAATTGCACCCCAATTCAAGCCTAATGAACAAATGAACTCCCAACTTCTAAAACAAATGCCGATTCATACCAAACCAACTCCGATTGACCTCAAATTTTGCACACAAGTCATTTATGACACAACATGCCTACTCCAACTCCCGAAACCAAAATTTGAGCCCGGTATTAACAAAGTCAACTCTCGGTCAAACTTCTCACCCTTCCAAACCTTCAACTTTTCAACTTTTGCCAATTCAAGCCAAAACAACCTACAGACCTCCAAATCCAAATCCGTACATACGCCTAAATCAAAAATACCATACGAAGCTATCTGAACCATCAAAACTCCATTCCGGAGTCTTCTACACAAAAGTCAAACTCCGATCAACTCTTTCAACTTAGGATTCCAACTTTGGGACTAAGTGTCCCAATTCACTCTGAAACATCCACGGAACCAAACCAACCACCCCGACAAGTCACATAACCACAAATGAACATAGAATAATCAATAAACAGGGGAATGAGGTTACAATACCCAAGTTGTTACATCTCACATTTTTGTACGTAAAAGTTTCGTCTTCAGTTAATCAACGTAGACTCGGGGATGAGATTATCCTGAGATTAACGTATTTATAACAAGCGATAGGTAAGTGCCCTGAAGGATAAAGGTACAAAAATTAAAGAAAATGAGTTTCATTGAAGATTATCGATTTGGGATAAAATACGGTCCGAGTTATAATACCCGATATTTATAGACTAGTACCATACAAGGTACCATATGACCGTGATAGTACGATGTATAAAGTGTATTAAAAAATAAGTAGACTTTTAAGTAATTTGAGATAATTTTTAATTATATGGGTAATTGGTTAATTATCGGGTATCGGGATATTACCTAATTAATTAATTGGTTATAGGATAAGATTAAAAACCCCTCCCCAAAATGTGGCAGCACCCCAATATTCCATTTAATGACTCTTAATTCAATTTGCAAGGTGGAAACGTGTAAAGAGTTAGTACCTTATCTCATTTGGTTAAAAGTGTTACTAAGAAAGTAAAAGAATGAGACATAGGAATCATTTTACTCTTTTCCATTCAATATTTCACTTTAGATCTAAGGAGTCTCTTCGGCAAACAACATGAAGTAAAAGTGTTCTGAAGCAATATTGAGATTATTATATCTTCTGTTCATGAGTCTCAGAATGATACGCAGTTGATAAAGTTTATCCGAAAGGAATATTGAGATTATTAACATATTTTCATGCATTTTATTCATTTATACATGTACATTGACCCATGACCAGACGGCGTTATATACACATATTTGTATGTATATATATGTATATGGGATATGGGAAAAGGTTACGGCGTTATATACGCACCACCACCTGATCAATTGGTATATGTTGATGATTTTGCCCACAGTGGCCGAGATGATATGATGGGATGCCCTCAGAGGCTTGATGATATTATGTACACCTATACCTATGCATGCCACGACAAGCACGTGCATGACATTATAAATATTTCAGGATTTACAAAGTGATTTAGACTTACAGTCGGAATTCTTTATTCCATGTTTCATCTATGTTTGTTATGTACTGATTTTTATGCCTTACATACTCAGTACATTATTCGTACTGACGCCCTATTCCCGGGGCCTGCGTTTCATGCCCGCAGGTGCAGGTAGGCAAGCTAACGATCCCCCTTCTTAGGATCCCCGATCAGCGAGTTGGTGTGCTCCACTTGATTCGGAGCTGCTTTTGATTTTGGTATGATATGCCTGTATACATATATGGGTATGACGTGGCCCAGTCCCGTCCTTGTATAGTTGTATTTTCTATTAGAGGTCTGTAGACAGTTATGTATAGTTGGATAGTATGTGGCCTTGTCGGCTTCCAGTTTTGGGTATATATAGTTGTCTATAGCAGCCTTGCCGGCTCGCTCCATTGTATTTTGTATGTCTATCTATATATGTCTTTTGGGAAGGTTTCCCTCACATACATTATTCATGTTTATATCTTAGATGTATGCTTAAGGGTGTTCGACAGGTAGGACTCGGGCATCCGTCGCGGCCCATCGGTTTGGGTCGTGACACAAGTAGCGTCCTCGACTGGCTAGCCTCTCCACTGAACTTTCAATGAAGCTATATTCTTTGATCTTACCTTTTGAATCTGCCGATTCAAAATGGCCATTGGCTCTACATCATAAGTCAAATATCGATCTAACCGAACCGTGCTGAAATCCAAAACACAAGACAGATTACCATAATACTTCTCGATCATAGAAACATGAAACACTGGGTGAACACTCGATAGACTAGGTGGCAATACAAGCTTGTATGCCACCTCTCCAATACTTTCAAGCACCTAAAATAAAAGGCCAATATACCAAGGGCTCAACTTTCCCTTCCTCCCTAACCTCATCACACTCTTCAGGGATAAAACTTTGAGCAATACCTTCTCTCCGACATAACTCTTCAGTCTAGACTGTGCTGTACGAAGCCGATCCTAAATCAACTTGACTTTCTCCAAGGCATCCCGAACCAAATCAATACCCAACAACCTAGCCTCTCCCATCTCAAACAACCAATTGAAGATCGACACTACCTCCCATATAAAGCCTCATAAGGAGCTATCTGAATACTCGATTGGTAGCTATTGTTGTAGGCAAACTTAGCAAATGGTAGAAACTAATCCCAAAAAGCCCCGAAATCCATAACATATGACCGTAGCATATCCTCCAAGATCGAAATAGTGCGCTCAGACTGCCCGTTCGTCTGGGGGTGGAATGTTGTACTCAACTCAACCCATGTGTCTAATTCTCGCTACACTGCTCTCTAGAACTGCGATATGAATTGTGTGCCTCAATCAGAAATAATGGACACTGGTACACCATAAAATCAAAAAATCTCACGAATATAGATCTGAGCCAGCCTCTATGAAGAATAGGTAGTCACAACCGGAATGAAATGTTCAGACTTAGTCAATCGGTCCACAATCACTCGAACTGCATCAAATTTCTTCAAAGTTCGTGAGAGTCCAACAATGAAGTCAATAGTAACATGCTCCCATTTCCACTCGGGAATCTGGAGTCTCTTAAGCAAACTGCCTGATCTCTGATGCTAGTACTTCACCTGCTGTTAGTTCAAGCATCGAGCCACATACTCTACTATATCTTTCTTCATTTTCCTCAACCATTAGTGATGCCTCAAATCCTGATACATTTTAGCAGCACCCGGATGAATGGAACACATCAAACTGTGAGCCTCCTCAAGAATCAACTCACGCAACCCATCCACATTGGGCATACAAATGCGACCCTACATCCGCAACACCCTATTATCTCTAATAGATATCTCTCTAGCATCACCGTGATGCACCTTGTCCTTAAGGACAAGAAAATAGGGGTTGTCATACTGACGCTCTCCGATGCGCTCATATAAAGAAGACCAAAGAACCACACAAGCAAGAACCAGACTAGGATCCGAAACATCTAACCTCACGAACTAATTGGCCAAGGCCTGAACATCCAATGCTAGGGGTTTCTCGCTAACTGGAATATATGCAAGGCTACCCATGCTCTCAGCCTTTCTACACAAGGCATTGGCCACCACATTGGCCCTCCCGTGATGATACAAAATGGTGATATCATAGTCTTTTAGCAGCTTTAACCACCTCCGCTACCTCAAATTAAGATCCTTCTACTGAAACGAGTGCTATAGACTCCGATGATCTATAAATATTTGACAAGACACACCGTAGAGATAATGCTTCCAAATCTTTAATGCATGGACAATGGCTGCCAACTCTAGATTATGAACGAGGTAGTTCCTCTCATGGGGATTCAACTGGCATGAAGCATAAGCAATTACCCTACCCTCCTGGATCAATACACACCCAATACCAATCTGAGAAGCATCATAATAAATAGTATATGAACTCGATGCTGAAGGTAACACTAAAATCGAAGTTGTGGTCAAGGTAGTCTTGAGCTTCTGAAATCTCTCCTTACACTCATCAGACCACTCAAATGGGTCACCCTTCTTGGTCAATCTAGTCAAAGGTGCAACTATGAACGAGAAACTCTCCACAAAACACCGATAATATCCGGCCAAACCAAGAAAACTCCGAATCTTAGTAGCTGAAGACGGGTCTAGGCCAACTCAAAACTGCTTCAATCTTCTTCGTACCCACCTTGATCCCCTTATTGGACACCACATGCCCAAACAACGCTACAGAATCGAGCCAAAATTCACACTTCAAGAATTTAACATATAGTTTCTTCTCACTCAACGTCTGGAGTACAATCCTTAAATATTGCTCATGATCCTCCTGGATGAGTGAGTAAACCAGTATATCATCAATGAATACTATGACAAAAGAATCAATATATGTCTGGAATACACTATTCATCAAATTCATAAAGGTTGCTGGGGCGTTGGTAAGCCTAAAAGATATCACAAATAACTTGTAGTGAGCATAGTGGGTCCTAAATACCGTCTTTGGAATATTAGAATCCAGTATCTTCAACTTGTGATATCTAGACCTCAAATCAATCTTAGAGAACACTCTAGCACCCTGAAGCTGGTCAAATAAGTCATTAATGCACGGTAATGGGTACTTGTTCTTAATTGTAACTTTGTTCAACTGCCTATAATCAATGCACATCCATATAGTACCATCCTTCTTCTCCACAAACAAATTTGGTGCACCCCAAGGCGACACACTAGGCTTAATGAATCCCTTATCAAGTAGCTCCTGAAGTTGTTCTTTCAATTCCTTCAACTCTGCTGGTGCTATACGATACGGTGGAATAGAGATGGGGTGAGTGCCCGACACAAGATCAATACCAAAAACAATGTCCTCATCGGGTGGCATGCCTGATAGGTCTGCAGGAAACACATCTTGAAAGTCTCTCACTACCGGAACAGACTCAATGGTAGGAGTATCAGCACCAACATCAGTCAGAAAGGCCAAATATGCTAGAGATACCTTCCCAACCATCCGTTCAGAGAACCTCTCCACTAAACCCAAGGCAATCTAGGCATCGCCAATGTCACAGTCTTAGCGTGACAAGCCCGAATAGTGTGACATGGTGACAGCCAATGCATGCCTGAAATCACATCAAAATCAACCATGCTAAGTAGTAAAAGATCAGCTCTCATGTCTAATCCTCCAATAGTCACCACACATGACCGATACACACGGTCCACAGCAATAAAATCACCCATCAATATAGATACATGAACATGCATAACTAAGGAATCACGGGGCATATCCAAATAACGAGCAAAGTATGATGATATATATGAATAAGTGGAACCAAGATCAAATAATACCGAAGTGTACCTGTGGCATACTGAAACAATATATGTGATCTCAGCATCGGAGGCGACTTCCTCTGGCCTGGCTGGAAAGGCATAGAAATAGGCCTGACCACCACATGATCGACCTCCCCCTCTATGGCGGCCTCGAGCTGACTGGGCCCCACCCCGAGCTGGTTGTGCGGGTGGTGTAGCTGCTGGTGATGGAATCATAGGCTGAGATCTCTACTGTAGAACCCTACTTAATAGTCTGGGGCAATATCTCTTGAGATGACTCAAGTCTCCGCACCCGTAGTAACCCCTCCTGACAGGCTGCTGGCCCTGATAACCCGAAGAACTTCCTATGGAAACCTGGATAGATGAAGCATGGTAAGAACTCTGTGTTGGAAATGCACTAAATGATGACTGATTTTGGTGTGTACTGTAGGAACTGTGGCTAACTGATGAACTACGAGGAACATGGCGAGTTGTCTGAACGGGTCTAGAAGAATGACCTCTGCTATAGTAGGATTGGCCTCCAGATGAGGCACTGCTGAAACAACCTGAACTATGAGGCCTCTTGGCCTCCCTCTCCTCATGCTTCTGCCTGTGAACTAGCTCTAAGTGTCTAGCAATATCAACCACCTCATCAAACCTCGCACGCATCACAACCTCCCGAGCCATAATGAAGCGTAATCTATAGTTGAGGCCACAAATGAACCTCTTAATCCTTTCCCTCTCAGTGGGAACAAACCATACCACATGACGAGCAAACTCTAAAAACCTCATGTCATACTGAGTCACTATCATACCCTCCTGGCGTAGCTTTTCAAACTACCTACGCAACTCCTCTCTACGAGACTGTGGGACAAACTTCTCTAAGAAGAGAACTGAGAACTCATACAATGTAAGCGACGCTTCATCGGCTAGCCTACTCAACTCATATGCTTGACACCATCGGTAGGCTGCTCCTATCAGTCAAAAAGTAGTGAATAAAACCCCACTGGTGTCCAAAATACCTGTCGTGCAAAGAATTCGCTGATACTGGTCTGTTCACTCCTAGGCATCCTCCGACTCTTTCCCACTGAACTCTGGAGGCTTAAGCATCCCAAACCTCTCCAGTCTCTTCTGCTCTTCATAACTCATATGGGGACCAAACTCGGACCTAGTGGCAGAACCCGACTGAACTGGAAATACACCCGGTGTCTGGAATCCCTGAGCTAGCTGTGATGGAGTACGGGTGGCAGGAGTCTGGGCACCTCCTTCTGCCTATGAAGTGGTTGGTGCAGCTGGAATTGAGACTGTTTGGGCCAGACTCGTACACACAATCAAAATCAGGGCTAAGGCCTCTTGAAGGCTAGGAATAATAAATGGCACTTCTGGTGTCTGAGCTGGTCCCACTAGCTCAACCACATCTGGTACCTGCTCCTGAGCTGGAGCAACTGGTGGCTCCACATGTGCTGCTCTGGCTGTAGTACGATCCACACCTCAGCCTCTACCATGGCCCCAGCCTCTCGCAACCCTAACTAGTGGTACTGGTGGCCGTCTGCCTGATTCGGTCGCATGCGTCCTCGCCATTTGTGAGAGAATACAAGAGTCAAGTTCAAGTTTTGGAAATAACAAATTCACACGATAAGAATACAAGAAAGTGAAGTTTCCTAACATTCCGATAGCCTCTCGAAGATATGTACACACTTCTTTATACCGATCCGTAAGACTCTACTAAACTTGCTTATGACTCGTAATACCTATGAACCTAGGGCTGTGATACCAACTTGTCACGACCCAAAATCCCAACCCATCGTGATGGCGCCTAACACACCGGCTAGAAAAGTCGAAACATAACAATAAAGAACTAGAACAACATAAATCATAGAAATAACATTATTCTGAAACCTCAATGTAATAAAGTACTGCCAATACAAGGTAAATCCCCCAGAAACAGGTTAATACAGAGTCATGAGCTCTACTACGGAATACAAGTCTAAAAAACTAAATAATAATACTGTCTGAATTGAAACAACAATACATAAGAAAAAAGAATTCAAACTGGAGCCAAGGATGCAGCTCTACCTCCCCTCTCGATTATCAATCTAACAAGATAATCTATTACTGATAACTAGTCCTCACACCTAGATCTGCACAATTAAGTATAAAGTGTAATATGAGTACAACCGACCCAATATAATCAATAAGTATCGTAACTAACCTCGGCGAGATAAAAGAAGTACGAATTATAAATGATACTAGTTATAACCTGTATAGTGTCATCATTTTAAAAAGTACATGACAATAATGAAATCAAATCATGAAACACAGGAAGAAGCATTTGTGTGTGTATATGTATCGTTACTCAAATACTTTGTTCAGTCAATGTTCATCATATGGAGATGATATGCAGTTAAATACGGTAATTAACCACGAAAATTGCAAGTAAAGATGAAATGCAAAATCCAAACAAACATTGGCCCGATTTCCTCAACCTTTCCATATCCGTACCAAACCACTGATCAGTTTTTCTTGATATCCGCGTGTACACCATCAAGAGAGAAACATAAGAGGGTGACCCTAGGGGGATGGATCCATATCCACACGCAAGCACGGGCAATTCAACGTGCTACCAACCCGGTGTGGTCATAGGCTCAATATCATAATCCGCTCGGCGTGGTCACATGCATAATAGTATAATTTGCCCGGTGTGGTCACATGCATAACAACATAATCCTCCAGGCATGTTCACAGGCATAATAACATACTCCGTCTAGCGTGGTTAGAGGCATAACAACACAATTTGCCCGACATGGTCACAGGCATAACAACAAAATCTGCCTGACGTGGTCACAGGAATTCGGTCCAATACATGTATATGATGAATGAATAACAAATCTCATGCTCTTGGACTGGTATAAGTGATTTGCTAAAGTGTAGGCATGTGTATAATGTTCTATCATAGCTCAAATCGGCTATTTCATCACAGAGATAACAATTATCAAGTTCATTCAATGACTTAGCGTCTAAGTAACCTCAAACATGGCTCAACTAGTTCACAATAATGTTACAAAAAATGAGAAACATCATAGTTCAAAGTTGTAACGACCCGATCGATCGTTTTGTGTAATTGTGCCCCGTTTTTCCCTTTTGACGATTCACACATGTTTGTTTATGATTGTATGACTTGCGAGGTTGGTTAGTTCCGTTTTAGAAAGCTTTCGGGTTGATTTGGACACTTGATTCTTGGCTTAGAAGTTTAAATTATAAAGTGTTGACCAAACTTTGACTTTTGTAAAAACGACCCCAAAAATGTGTTTTGATGGCTCTGATAGCTTCGTATCATGATTTCGGGCTTCGGCATATGCCCAGAATTGATTTTGGAAGTCCGTGGGTAATCTATGTTGATTTACTAAAATTTAGCAATTTAAAGTTGAAAACTTTGACCGTACCATGACTTTTTAGCTACTGAGCTCGAAATTTATTTTTGGGATTTAGAATAGGTCCGTTATGGCATTTAGAACTTGTCTCAATATTTGGTGTCGTTTGAGTTGATTAGATAGGATTCAGATGTTTAGTTGTAACTTTAGAAATTCTTGAAATTTACTTTGAAATTCATGCATTTTAGTGTTTGATTCATAGTTTTATATGTTATTTTTGTGTTTTGATTGGGCGAGCGAGTTCGTATGATGTTTTTAGACTTATGTGGATGTTTGCTTTGGAGCCCAGAGGGCTCGGATGAGTTTCATACATGTTCCTGAATGGTTTTCAACTAAAATTGGACTGCAGGTACTGTTAGTGCTCAGGTATCGCAATTGAGAGCACCACTATTGCTATTGCGAAGGTGACGGTGGGGTTTCAAATGTTGCAATTTCAACTTCCCCTTCGCAATTGCGAAGATTGCCAGATTTTATGTTAGTTCACATTTACGAAAATTTGTTCGCTTTTGTGATGCCCTCCAGTTAGCAATTGCGAAGCCTCTATCGCAATTGCGATGAATTCAGAGGCTGTCAGGGTTCGCAAATGCGAGCCCTGGTTCGCAACTTCAAGGGTTCACAACTGCGACATTTGCAGCTGGTTAAAGGGTTTGAAGACTAGATTTTCAAAAATATTCTCATTTTTGAACCCTAGGCTCGGTAGGAGGCTATTTGGGGATGGGATTTTCACCTGCAAATGTAATGACCCGCCGGTCGTTTTGAAACTATTTGCTCTGACCCCCTAATTATTTCCTTCTCTGTGTTATTCTGTGGTTACGTGACTTGCCAGGAGGTTTGGTTTTTTGGTTTCAGAGTAAGATGGGACACATAGTCCCTAAAGTGGAAGTTTAAGTTGTAGGAGTTGACCGTGGTTTGAATTGTGTGAAGACGATTATGGAATGGAGTTTTGACGGTTCCAATAGCCCCATATGATGATTTTGGTCTTAGGAGCGTGTCCGGATATTGATTTGGAGGTCCGTAGGTCATTTCGGCGTTACATGGTGAAAGTTGGAAAGTTGGATGATTTTTGGAAAGTTTGACCGGGAGTGGACTTTTTGATATCGGGGTCGGATTCCGATTCTGGAAGTGGGAGTAGCTCTGTAATGTCAATTATGACTTGTGTGCAAAATTTTAGGTCAATCGGACTGGATTTGGTAGGTTTCGGCACCGGATGTAGAAGATATAAGTTCTAAAGTTTTAGGCTTGAATCGATGTGCAATTCGTATTTTGATCATTGTTTGATGTGGTATTTTGTCTAGAGTAGGAAAGTTATGTGTTTTAGAACTTGTTGGTATATTCGGACGGGATCCCTAGGGCCCCGAGTGTGAATCAGATGGGAATCAGATCATTTGTGGACTTGTTGGATTGCTGAAGGTGCCCAGCTTCTTGTGTTTTTGCACCTATGGAGGGAATGGCCGCGGGTGCGAGCTCGTAAAAGTGAGAACTTGGTCACAGATGTGGAACTGGGCAAGCCCAGATGGGGGCGCAGGATCAAAAAATGTTCCGCAGAAGCGGCTTCGCTTCAGCGGTGTTGAGGAACGCAGGTGCGACAGCGTTCCGCAGGTGTGTGGCTTGGGCCGCAGGTGTGCATGCGTAGATGTGAGCCACTTTATGCAAAAGAGGATTCTTTGGACTGAAGTGAAGTCCGCACCTATGATGGTTTTCCGCAGGTGCGGACCGCAGATGCGGCAGCAAGGTCGCAGATGCGGTTTAACTGGCAGAAAAGGGAAATTTTTGAGGGTTTTGATTCAAATTTCATTTTGGGATTTTGGGAGCTCGGTGGGAGATGAAATTTTGAGGAATTTCAAGAGGAAACATTTGGGTAAGGATTCTTGACTTGTTTTTGATTAATTCCCATAAATCTATTGTTGTTTCCATCATTTAATTAGTGTTTTTAGTTGGAAATTTGGGAAAACTTTGGAAAGACTTCTAGGCTAAAATTTGGGCATTTGAAAGGCGATTTGAGGTCAGATTTGAGTAATTCTTGTATAGTTGGACTCAATATCGAATGGATATTCGGATTTTATAATTTTGGTTGGGTTCTGAGACGTAGGCCTGGGTCGACTTTTTGGAGCGGTTTTTCAATTCTTTGCTAAAGTCATAGTTTCATTATTTAAATTAGTTTCTTATAGTTTTATTTATAGTATGTAATTGGTTTGGCTAGATTCGAGCCGATCGGAGTTAGAAAATCGAGGGAAAGGCTTTCTTATTGATTGATTGAGCGATGTTTAAGGTAAGTGACTTGTCTAACCTTGTGTGGGGAAAATTTCCCTTAGGATTTGATACTGTTATGGTAAATTGCAATACGTGAAGGCCGTGTACGCGAGGTGATGAGTGCGTACTCGGGCTAAATGTTGAAAATCCATTTTTCTCTAAGTAGTTCCTTTTTATTCCCTTAATTAAGTTACTCTAGCACGTGTAGTGATCATGTTTAGCCTAATGTCACATGTATACGTGTCTTATCTCTTACTTGCAATTTGTGCAACATGCTTAGTTGAATTACCTACCTCCTTTGATGGGGTCATGTAGCCCAGCTACAGTTGCGGAAGAACCATTAGTCCTAGTGGTAGTCTCAGTAAACTACCCAAATAAAGGAGATGAAACATAAATCCTCCTCTTCTTTTGCCCGCCAGTTGGTCCCTTTCTGAGCAATGGATAAATTGCCTTGTCTGGGCTCTTCTCAAAATCATTCGGGTCCTTTAGCATCTCAGCATCATAGCACAACTGAGTAATCAATGAAGGAAAGAATAGACTCTTAGACCTCCCGTTACATGCTTCCTCAATCTCACTCACCATATGCTGGCCCATGTTCACCGACAAGTCATCCATAATAGCAGCAATCATCAATGCCTTCTCAGGCACCACCTCGGACTCATGTTTAGACGGCATGATTCTGGCACCAATAATAGACAACCAACTCTTGGCTTCAGCTGTGAATTCAAAAGAATCAACCCCTTTGTGCAATCTTTCCCAAGTCAGGGTTACCCCATCATGAAGCTTCTCCACCAACCATTGGCTATCTCTCTCCCTTGCTCTGGCTCTGTATACCTCGTTGTCAGCATTGGAAAGATCATAGTGTGCATTTATTACCTCCAGACCAAATTTGACCCACTTTCCCCTAACAAGGGTAAATACTTCCCCTTGGAAGTCGGTCTTCAGGGCATTGCCATAAAATTCCCGAACTACTATGTAGTTGGCTTTGATTGGTTTAGGAGTGAAACAAATCTATCCACTGCCAGTCAATCGTCAGAAAAAATCCGGCATCTTAGCCTCAAGTTTGTCCAAATAGATGCCCCTCTATTTGATGATGCTCTTTGACTGGAGTTTGTCATAGTTTCTTTCACATTCAGCAGCTAAATCTGTCTCGATCAAAATACTCCTCTTCCACAGCTTGTGGTACAGGTGATTGCCCAATTTCATCATTTCACGAGGCCATTTTATGCTCAAAGTACCTACAAAAGTCAACCATATGTTAAAAGCTTGTAAAGGGATCAAAAATCATCATGTTAATATTTTGCATAGCCACTGTTTTACTGCCTGGAGCCTAAAGCATTGCGATCGTGGAAATGAGCACGCGATCGCGAAGTACATTTTTATTTTTGTCAGATTTAAGGTATTGCGATCGCGAAATAGTCAACGCGATCGTGAAGAGAAATTTGAGTTCTCACCAGAATTAGACCTACGCGATCGCGAGGGTCATCTTCCTCGCCCAGTAACAGCTCTCTCAGGCATTTCAGCAAACATAAAGAGGGCATTCATTTTTCTTAACATTTTCACAGCATTAAACCAATAGATCTTGCCCAGAAATATCATAGAACAGAACCCTTAATCTCTCAACCAATCCTCACCTAGCAAACAATCACACAAATAATTTATATACACAATATTGACATCAAATATAAACTTTCAACCCTAAGCATGAAGAACCATTATTTTTTCTTCCACTATTCTAGCACAAAGAAGATGAAGAAATGATTTCAAGGAGAGGAGTGAATGAAACACATACCTTTGAGATTAAACCTTGAATATTGATATGGAATTGAAGGGAGAGGAAGTTTTGAGATTATTTTGAGGGTCAGGGGAGTAGGAAGAGCCATTTCTATTGTTTGGACAGAAGTGGTTTTGTTCTTGAGTTCCAGTATTGTAATTAGACGGGCACTTACCGGATGAAACGCGATCGTACAATGGTTCAACCTTCGCAAAGAACAAAAATTTCCCTCACAGTCGCGACCGCGCTTATTCTACCGTGATCGCATAAGGTAACAGAAAAAATTGTTCTACGTGAACGCGTTGCTTTACACATGATCGCGGTTCTCAGCAGTTTTCCTCAGCTACTAGCTTTTGTCTTTCTGGGAACTCCTACCTGCTCAAATCAATTCCAAAAATTCTAAAACTTTGCTGATTAGTCAAAAATGACATACTAAGATATTCTTAAAAAAATAATAAAAAACGACTAAAAATTTTGAAAACGATGGGTTACCTCTCACCAAGCGCCGCATTTAATGTCGTGGCACGACGCGAATTAACTTTAACACTTTTCTCTCCACTTGGAGGATCTTAACTGTGCACCTAACTTGGAATCAAGCTTGTGATCACGAGCGATGGGGGGTGGTAGGTAGATGATCAAGCCAAACTTTAATTTCTTCGTTTTGCATTTCTTGGCTCTCTCGAGGAATGTCATTTTGCGTTCTTGAATTTTCAAATTGCAAGACGTATGATCTTGTCTTTTTTTCTTTGAACTCCCACATGGATTCACACTATTCAATTCCCATATCACCATGAAATTCCAAAGTTGAGAATGCTTGGAATGCGACATCATGCCACCAAATTGCAATTCTTTCCAGATTTTGATATCCTTTTTATCCTCCGAACTAGAGTCAAACTCAACCATTTTTTCAATTACAGCAGTTGACTCTAAATTCATTTTTTTCTTGGAATCACCAACAAGCATGGAGTCAGTTGGGGGATGTTCAAGTCTTGATTCAAGCTCCAAACTATTTTGGAGATTAGTTTCCAAATTCTCCTCCAAGGCTTTTTGCTCCTTATTTCCTTCGTCAAGTAGGCCCTTCATCATGAGTTTCAACTCCCCATTTTCCCATGCTCATTGTATCCCACTTCTAAATCCTTATAAATGTCAAAACCAAAAGTCGAATCGTCATAGTGGGGGCTCGGGGAAGGGAAGGACAAACAAGCACAATCTCCCACATGGCTATTTTGACCACCACACTTATCACATATACTCCACTCATGGGTTTGAGATTGTGCGCACAATATATCCCCGGGAGAATTTAAGTAATTTTTCCATGAGTGTGGTCCTCCACAATAAGGACAAGGGTCATCAACGTATGAACAACTACCATCCGACCAAATTTTCATTATGTGATGCCATTTTCACAAATAATGAAAATAAACAAGAAAATAAAGAAGACAACAAATAAGAAAATAAAAAAACATAAGAAAAAGTAACTTCACAAATATTCACAAGTTCGGACCAAAGCACTTACGCTTAATTCTCAAACAACCTAAATGTGCCAAATTGATCCCATGCAACGACGCCAATTTTGATGACGTCCAAGTCCACTACTAAAAATTAAATGGACACGATCACATGCAATATAATATACCCAACTATGAGTCAGGGTCGAATCCAACAGAGAACAATATGTAGGCGATTAGGCGTGTAAGAGAATTATCATTTATTATTCTAAGCCAAACACTTAAAAGGGTTTTGAGAAATATTTATGTCTAAATGCAAAAATATAATCTAACCTAGAAAGCGAGTAAAATGATCAATGGTTACAAGCATGGGTACACGAGGAATTACACTCAAGTAACGATCCAACATATTTCATGATTTTACAAATATGAACGAGTTTATGCTAATTAGCCTCAGGTAATAATTTTTTATTATCTTCTTCCGAAGACTAACAAGACTTCCTAATTGAATTATCCAAAAACAATTAAGAGGTTAAATGCACCTGATTATGACTACAAGTAGTTTAATCCTATCTTGTTAATTAATCTTTCTCAACACCAAATTACCTTTTCCGAGATTAATTCGAAATTAACGGGCGAGTCCTAGGGTTAGCTAATCTCTTTGAAAATATTAAAGAACAAGAATAATTAAGGAAACAATAACTCACTTCATAATAAATAAAAATCGTTCAATACATAAGCACAACAAGATATTTAATCCACACTTTAAATATGAATATTCCCATAAACGAGATTCAAGTGTTGAAAAAAATAGTACACACTTAGATATATAATACAAAGTAAGAAAATGAAGAAATGAGTAAAAACGGGTAAGAAATTCTTAACCAAAAGCTTCAAATCTTCAAGACCCAAGTGTGTGTGCAAGAACCCTAGCTTCAAAACTAGTCTTCTCTAGTCCAAGAAACTGCAAATAAGCCAAAGATATGTTTCCAATAAGCTAGGCCATGTATTAAATGGCTTGGGGTTCCAAACAGTGAAATTCCATTTCTACCCAAAATCTGCCCAGTTAATGTGCTATGCGATCACGAAAACAGAAACGCGACCGCGGTGACCAACTTCTACAAAGCTACACAATCGTAGGGAAAGAGACGTGTTCGCGTAGAATGTTTGACCAGTGGTTGACCAGCTTTAATTCTTCGCGATAGCATGACTTCAGCCGCGTTCACGATAGCTTAACTGCTGAAATTATGCGATCGTATGGAATTCTCTGCGATCACAAAGAGCATTCACTCGCAGTAGTTAATTTTCCTTTTTAACACATTGTGACTTGTTTTCTTCTGTATCTTCTCTAAATCACCGGATACCTGAAATATGCCAATAAACCTCAATAAATGCCTTAGTTTCTCAACAAAATCATACAAAAACCTAAGTATCAAGAAGAGATAAGTTGGTAAAATACCAACTTATCAATGGTCAATGACTTAAGTAGGAAGGCAGAGAGTATGGGTAGCCTTGCATGTATTTTGGTTAGTGAGAGAGCATTAGAAATAGATGTTCAAGCGTTGGCCAAACAGTTTGTGTGATTGGACGTTTCGGAGCCCAGCCGAGTTCTTGCTTGCATGATTTCTCGTTCTTCCTTGTATAAGCGCATCAAAGAGCGTCAGTATGATGACCCCCATTTGCTTGTCCTTAAGGACACGGTGCAACACTGAGATGATGGGGTGTTGAGGATGCAGGGCCAGTTATGTGTGTCCAATGTGGATGGGTTGCATGAGTTGATTCTTGAGGAGGACCACAGTTCGCGGTACTCCATTCATCCGAGTGCTGCTAACATGTATCAGGATTTGAGGTAGCATTATTGGTAGAGAAGAATGAAGAAAGATGTAGTGGAGTATGTGACTCGGTGCTTGAACTGTCAGCAGGTAAAGTATGAGCATCGGAGGCCGTGTGGTTTGCTTCAGAGACTTGAGATTTCCGAGTGGACGTGGGAGCGCATTACCATGGATTTCGTTGTTGGATTTCCACGGACTTTAAAGAAATTTGATGCAGTGTGGGTTATTGTGGATAATTTTACCAAGTGGGCACATTTCATTCTGATGGTGACTACGACAAACGTTTATTTTAAGAGGAGAAAATGTAATGACCCGGACGGTCATTTTGAGTATTTTAGCCCTGGTTTCCTATTTATTGCCTCATCTATGTTCAATTGTGGTTATGTGACTTACCAGGGTGGTAGGTTTGGTTTCGGGTGAGTTTTGGAGTGAATTGGGAGACATAGTCCAAAAGTTGAAAACTTAAGTTGAAAGAGTTGACCAAATTTTGACTTTTGTGTAGATGACTACGAAATAGAGTTTTGATGGTTTCAATGGCTTCGTATATTTTGGACTTTGGCGTATGCCCGGATATTAATTTGGAGGTCAGTAGGTTAATTTGGTGCTTTTTGGCAAAAGTTAGAAAATTAAAAGGTTTGATGAGGGTTGACTTTATTGATATCGGACTCGGATTGTGATTTCGAAAGTTGGTATAGGTTCATTGTTTTATTTAGGACTTGCATGCAAAATTTGAGCTCATTTAGAGTTGGTTTGATATGATTCGGCGTTAGTTTTAGAAGTTGAATGTTCATTGATTCAATAAGCTTAAATTGTGGTGCGATTCGTAGATTTGATATTGTTTGATGTGATTTAATGTCTCGGGTAGGTTCGTTATGTGTTTTGGGACTTAATGGTATGTTCAGACAGAGTCTCGGGGGCCCCAGGTGTGATTCAGGTTGAGTTCCGGCTCATTAGGAGACTTGAAGAATTTTGATGCCTGCTGAGTTTTGGTGCAATCGCATATGCGAGGGCATGGCCGCAGGTGCGGCACTGCAGAAGTGGCCCACTGGTCACAGATGCGAAATGAGGCTCGGTAAGCTGGGTCCGCAGGTGCGGATGTTCTTGTGCAGGTGCGCAACCGCAGATGCAGTTTTCTTCCGCAGAAGCAGAGTTCGGTCTATTGGCTTAGGACCGCAGGTGCGGTCATGTTCCGCAGAAGCGCGTAGGGGCCCGCAGAAACGGAACCGCAGATGCACGTTTTGTTCGCGGAAGCGAAATTCCCTGATCTTTAGTGGGAGCCGCATCTGCGATGTATTTTCTGTAGATGCGGAGTCGCAGAAGAGATCAAATGTCCGTAGAAGCGGAAAAGCTGGGCAGAAATAGGATTAAATTGAGGGTTTATTCCATTTTCCATATTTTAAGTTAGAGAGCTCGATTTTGGGAGATTTGGAGTGAAGTTTTAAGGATTGGATCGGGGTAAGTGTTTTTGATTCAGTTTTGTTCATTAATTATGATTCCATCATTATTTTTATTATTTAATTAGTGATTTGAGTTGGAAAAATTGAGAATTTTTGTGAAAACTTTCCTAAACTATAAATTGAGGATTTGAAGGTCGATTTGAGGTCGGAATTAGATAATTTTAGTATGGTTGGACTCGTATCAGAATGAATGTTCAGATCTTGTAAGTTTGGTTGGGTTCCGAGGAGCGGGCCCGAGGTTGACTTTTTGAGTTGACCTTTTGATTTTCTTTAAAGGTTGAAACTTTATTATCCAAAATTTCTTCATATGGCTTTGAGTTGACCATCCGGAGTTGGATTTTCAAGGAAAATGCTTACTAGTGGGTTGATTTAGCTTGTTTGATGTAAGTAGCTTATCTAACTTTGTATGGGGGAACTACCCTTTAGGACTTGGGTTGATTTGTGTTATTTTAATTGTGTGAAAGACGTGTATATGAGGTGATGAGTATATACACGAGCTTATATGTGATATTTTAACTGGTTTAGACTCTTAGACTCTTTCATACATTTAATTAAAAATTAAATTATCATGTTAGATCTTCCATTGTTAAATTGCTCTTACATGCTTTACTTGATGTTGTTATCACATGCTCTACCCCTTATTGTCAAATATGCTCTTATATGCCTTAACTGCCTTTGTTATCTCTCTTATACTTATGTTACTTCCTTTATTGTCGGGTTATTCTTATTGGAAGTTGTTGATTATTGGGATACTTTTCCTTTTTGAGTAATTCTCACTCATTTGGTTATCATTAAGATTCTTGTTCGTATTGTGGTTGAGCTGTGGGCTATATGTTGTGGTAACTTCGATATTATTGATTTTGGCAAGTTATGGCATATGGGCACTTGTGGTGCGAGTTGTTATTGTATTATGATATTAATACACATGCGGCGGTATAAAGATAAGAGTTAATGTTCATGCGGTGGTATAAGGTAGGAATTTATGTGCGTGTTGCTAGTAAGGGAATTACTTGAAGCCACGTGGTGACATAAGGGGGATAAAGTACGTGTACCTATTTCGGAAAAAAAATATTTTCAAAATTATCTTAATGTAAGGCTCACGCAGCGGTATAAGAAAAGGTTATGATTTTTAATTTTGAAAAGTGGATATGAGGCGGTACCTCAGTTATATTTCTTGTTGTATATTCCATGTAAAAGAGGCTTGTTGGTTGACCAGTTTTGTTATCTCTTTATTTGCCTTACTTGTATTTGTTCATATTGATATCTTAACGTTCTTATCATGTGTTCACTCCCTGTTGCCTTTATTATTTTAAATTTCATTCTTAGCTTACCTTATTAACCTGCTTTATAGAGTCATTTATTTCCTCGTCTTCCATTATTTGCTTATGTTATACCTTGTTCAGTTTCTCTTATCCTAGTAGGTGTCTTGACCTGGCCTCGTCACTACTCTACCGAGGTTAGGCTTGATACTTGCTTGGTACCATTGTGGTGTACTCATACTACTCTTCTGCATATTTTTGTGCAGATCCAGGTACTTCAGCTCAGGCTAGGCATCAATGATTTGACCGTACATTTCGGAGATTTCAAGGTATACCTGTTTGGCGCTCGTAAGCCTCAGAGTCACCTTCTGCCCTTGTTTTTACTAATGTTTACTCTTTGGTTAGACAGTGTTGTACTAGGGATTTTCAGTATAATTTGTAGAACTTATGACTCAGTTCCACCGACTTTGAGAATTTTGTTACGGATGTTATGTTTTGGAGTTATTATGAGCTTTATCAAATTATCTTATTATCATTGTTGTCAATTCTGTTAAGCTATTAGTGAATGTTAGGCTTACCTAGTCGTAGAGATAGGTGCCATCACGACATCCTAAGGTGGAAAATTGGGATCGTGACAATTTCTTTCCCGCAGAAATTAAAGTGATAAAGTTACTATATTGAGAAGATATTCTTAGTGTACATTTCCTAGTAAAGTTCATGCCGAAAATATTAATACTAGACCAGTTTGTCCAAACAAATGCATTGCATTCTGAGCAACTATCTTTATTAGTTTCTGTTTCATTTACTTAATTATGTAATTTCAGGTACTTATATCGCAACTGGAGACTATTAATTAGACTTGGTTTTTGTAATCCTAACCATTTCTTAGAGTTACAGATGCCAGAGTTTAATTGGATAGAAGGAATACATGAAATGTATTATAAGATTTAAAAAGCCATGTACGTTTTAGCTTCACTTCACTGTTTTTCTATCGTGTCTTATCACCTACTCAATATTTCGAGACTTGAGATGAATGAAGAAGGCCATCGATCGAGGTTGAGCTGTGCCAAAGGAAACGTGGTATATGATAGTAGAGTAGGCTAATATGTTTAGTTGATTAGATCGGTTAACGAAGTTAGTTAACTTATAATATACCAGAATCGACATTAATTAGTTTCTATACCTTCATTTAGGAGAAGCATAAAACACTAATTGTGTCTATACCTTCATTTTCTTTCGTCTTAATCGAAACTTCATATAAAAGCGTTTACAGCAAATTCCTAATAAGATGGAAAATGGCTCTTACAACTTATTTGCACAAAATGAGATTTATGTTGATGGTGTTGGATATATACTATTAACCATGGGTTTTGTTTGTATATTGTATTCATTATGGAGTAATTATTTATTTTATTTTAATAAAGTTTTAAATAGATCATACACTAGTCTGCGTCCTTTACTTATATAGTATATGATTTAGCGTATAGAGGTTAGCTTATACACGGAAGATTAAATCATCAGTTCTTATAAGTATAAAGTTTGAGTTCACAATCTAATGATGGAATTGGACAAACCATCATGAATGAATGTAGCACAAGATTAAATATAATTTATCTTTATTATGGGAATAGTTTAATTCCAACTTCTTATGCTAGTACATTTTATATGTATTGGACAGACCAAGTAGAGATAAGTATTATTTTATACTGACTTAATAAAATAAATTCTCTAGCCAATAAATGTACTTGTACTCTTAATCTTTATATAATAATAATAATAATAACAATAATAATAATAATTATTATTATTATTATTATTTTGATTTATTAAAATATGAGATTTTTTGTGGGTCAATATGCCAGGTAAATTGGATAATAATAATATACATTGGCGAAATAAGAGTGTAACGACCCGACCGGTCATTTTGTGCATTTGCCCCACGTTTTCCTTTTTGACGCTTCACACATGTATAATTTTTGTTTATTGACTTACGGGGTTGATTGATTTCGTTTCGGGAAGGTTTTGGGTTGATTTAGACCCTTTGATTCTTGGCTTAGGACCCTAAATTGATTATATTGACCAATATTTGACTTTTGTGAAAACGACCCCGAAACGGTATTTTGATGGCTTCGATAGGTTCGTATGGTGATTTTGGACTTGGGCGTATGCCCGGAATCGAATTCGGAGGTCCGAAGGTTGATTTGTGTTGTTTTACCGAAAATCAACAATTTGAGGTTTAGAAGTTTGACCGTAGGTTGACTTTTAGCTATCGGGTTGGAAATTTAATCTTGGGATATGGAAGAAGTCCGTTGTGTTATTTGAAACTTGTCTGCAAAGTTTGGCATCATTCTGAGTTGATTTGATAAGAATCAGACGCGCGATTGTGTTTTTAGAAGTTCTTGAGTTTTATGTAAATTTCATATGTTTTGGAGGTCCAATTCATGCTTTTGGATATTATTTGGATGGTTTGATCACGTGAGCGAGTTAGTTTTATGTTTTTAGACTTGTGTTGATATTTGGTGTGGAGCCCCGAGGGCCCGAGTGAGTTTCGGACGCGTTCCGCGGAGTTTGTAGAAGTTCAACCGGTTCTGGTGCTCTTTTGTTTTCTTTAAAATCTATTAGGCAAGGTGCCTGGGGCTTGTTTTTATATATATCTAGCATAAAAGACACAAGGTTGTGAAGTCTTACGGTGCGTACGAAATAAAATTTTACACACACATAATCCCTATTACCAAAGTTGAGTGTGATACTCAACAATGATAGTATATGATGTATTCTAATAAAGCTGGTAAAATGAGATATACACACTAGCCAGCCTACTCCGTCACACTTGAAGCCCATCACCGTTGTCCTTTCTTTGCACAATTCGTCACAATCTATTTGTAAAATTGGCCACACTTTCAGTTTTTCAACTTGGTTTCCCCTTATGCACTTTGATGCCCTCAAAATGATCCCATGAGGTACTCTACCTTGAATTTGGGATTCTCTATGCAACAAGAATCCATCCTAGTTCCTAATAATCGCCTTATACTGTATCTTACATGGGTGAACACCGATAAATTTATGAAAATTAAGATTGTCGCACGTAAAAGCCACTGCCTCCACTGTCCAGCACTGGACGAACACAACCTTTTTGTACCAGCTTGCATGAGACCTCCCAGTGTAATCTGTTACCATCTTTGCATGAACCTTATCCTGAGTTATTGTATTAATGAAATACATTGGGGTTTGAATCCACAATGCATCCATAAGCTCTATATTTGCTCTCAAAAGCTTGTGCCTCAAGTGGTCATGGATGCTGCTATCATTCAAGTCGACAACTAGAGTATTGGGGTGTTCTAAGCTGATCATAGACCTTCAATAGGTGACGGCCAAAGACTCAATTCCAGTTACTTGTATGAAGTGAACGATCATTTTTTATGATTGTCAAGTGTAAAGCATTGTCCATCTCTCCTAGCTAAAACCATGCTTGTGCCTACCATTGGCCTCCCTTCCTGGGAATTAGCAACAATTTCTATTACCACCCATAGAAGTTTAGTCAATGAATAGGGCATGATCACAGTATCATTCCCTGTAAAAACAGAACATTATGTTAGTGATAAAAAGGATCCTTATGCTCTCCTCCCTAAGGACTCGAGCATAGAAATATAAGTGATCTCCATTACTGCCTTCCACCTCATTCATCCCCATATATAACTCCCCTATCATCTTTGACCACATCCCTAATCTCGTGCAACCTTCACCCTCAGGTATGGACACTGTAAGTTTTCATTATTGACAATTCTTCGACCTTGCGAGTCAAGCTTAGAAAAATAATGAGCTCCAATGTCTCCCATATCCAGGGCATAATTAGCTAAATGGTCAGCCAAGCAATTTCCCTCCCTCATAATATGCGAAAACTTCACGTTACATCTTTCCATAATACTTGCTATCTCCTCAATGTGCTCAACAATAGCCCATGGGACAGCCCAACTTCCTTCAATTGCATTCTTCAACAACAACGAGTTTGTTTGCATCATGATGTGTATATAGCCCTGGCCTTCATAGTACTTCAGTGCCTCAAGAATTGCCAAAGCTTCTTCCTCATTATTGGTCGTATCATGTATCACCTTTCCACATGCAAACCTTATATCTCCTTCCTCATCTGTCAATGCAAATCCAATGGAGCTTCTTCTTGAGTTTTCCCTTGATGCCCCATCTGTGTTAACTTTTATCCACCCTGGACTAGAAAATTCTCACAACACTTTAGTCACCTTTAGTTTTTGAGTGTAGAGCTCCATCATCGTTAGTAAGTTAGGCCATTTGTGTGAGACGTTTTGTATCGCTGGCTTCCTCACTCTGACCAGTTCTTGTAATATTGATGATGCTTGATAAATCACCCTACTTATTGACACAACTTCTCCATATTTATAGTTATTCCTCCTTTTCCAAAGCTCCCACAAATTACAGAAGGCAATGCATGGAAAATAGGTCTTACTCGAGGCAACACCTGGAAGTTCCATCATTTGATCACTGCTTGTTGTAGAGTTAATCCTTCAATATTAATTCCTGCATTTGAGAGAAAATAATACCAAACTTTACTAGCTGCAAAAGACCTGAAGAAAACATGAGCCGTTGTTTCTTCCTCCGGATTGCGACAACACCAATACCTAAAAGGCATGAAGAACCCCAATTTCTTAAAATAATCATCCAGTGGTAGTCTGCCTTTACAAAATTTTCACATGAAGAAAGATATTTTAAAAGGTTATCCCTTCACCCACATGCTCTTAAAAGCAAGACTCGCATCTTTCCTTCTTCTAAGGTACTCCTACGCTGACTTTTCAATGAAAATTACCTTTGAATCCAATCTCGAGAATGGTATGTTCAGTTCACCATGAGTTAAAGGAGGCTTGATGCTTTCAATAATATGTAACACTATCTCCTGAGGTAAAATGACCAGCAATTTCTCTTCATCCCAATTATCATCCACCACTACATCATATACGTTATGCACAATATCATCAAAAAAGAAATCTTGTGGAGTAACAAAGTACAAGGCACATAAACCTATCGAATTGTCGAACCAAAACAGTGAGGATGCCATCTTTGGTTTTCAAATTATTTCATGTTCAATCTCATCCCTGCATAGAAGCATTTTCCTCCACACGTTAGATCCATTCCTCCAAGGTACCACTACGGAATTTAATTTCTTGCAATACTTTTGACTCATGAAAGTACTCCACAATATAGGCTTTGTACTAAAGTTCCACCATAATTTGCAAAATAAAGCCTTCGACATATCATGTAAAGATCTAAACCCTACCCCTCTTTCTCCATGTTGTAGATAGAGTATCCCAAGAATCCCAATGCCATCCCTTTCCTCCTATTGAATTGCTCCAAAAGAAATGTGTAAACAGTTTGTGGAGCCTATTAATAATAGAAGATAGTGGATTCACAGCTGACAACAAATGAATTGGCATACTTTGAAGAACATGTGTTATTAACACTGCCCAACCCCCAATGGATAACAATTTACCTTTCCATGATTGAAGTTTGCCTAGCACCTTGTTGATCAAGCCTTGGTAGTAGTCTATTCTTTCTTCTTGAGTAAAAAATGGGGCAGCCAAGGTAAGTAAACGGGAGTTCCTGCCTTCCTATAACAGTAATTCTTTGGACTTTATTTACAACCTCCATACTTGTAGAATGATGCATATAAATAGCTGATTTTGTCTTATTAATTAGCTGCCCCGATGCCATTTCAGAAGCACTTAATACCTTCATGATCAATTGTAAAGAAGTAGTATCAGAAGATGAAACAATAATGGTATCATCCGCATAGGAAAGATAATTGATCTTTGGGCTCTAGTTTGGCAAACCAAATCCACAAAAGTATAGGTTCAGATGTGATACATTCAAGCCCCTTGACATAGCTTCTGCCGCAAGAATGAATAGAGTAGGTGACAATGGGTCACCTTGCTTGATTCCCCTAGTAGATTTAAAATAACCATAGGGTTGTCTATTTATAAGAATAGAATACCAATTGTTCGATACTATGCCAAATATCAAACCAACCAATCTCTCACAAAACCCCATCTTCCTCAACACCTAAAAATAGTTGTCCGGCTCTATAAAGCTCAGTACGTATAACTGCTCTACCGTAGTAGGCTCGCTCATAGGCGCTCGGCCATACTAGGCTCTATATCTCAGCCATTCTGGGATCGTTCATAGGTGCTCGGCCACAGAAGGCTCGGTATATAAGTTACCATCTGATTAGAGGTTACCCAATAAGGGCCTGCCCACCGATTATAGCTCGGTGGTGGTGAAAATACTGTAGTACTGCCCAATAGGGGCCTGGTCGCCGCTTATAACTCGATGGTAGTGAAAATACTATAATACTGTATATATATATATATATATATACACACCCTCTTCTCTCTTGGCTGGAAGGAAATAATACTTAACTGAATATAAAGTCCCGATAAGGGAGAATTCTGTAACTTATGAGACTAGGATAATGTACATAAATTCAGGAACACGAACTTCTCTTTATGTCTTGTTATCAAACCAGTATAGTTACGAGATCATGCCAAAATGAAGAAAAGGTTTAGCCTTAAGATACCTTAACCCTGTTGAGTCCTTAATAAGTTCCAAGAAATTCTTCAAACAACTCAACTCAACCAACCATAGCACAAGGAGATTCAAAATCAGGGCAGAGTAAAGGCTAAGTCCGCAACTTAAACTAGTAGCTCATTTATGTTAATTTGGGCAGCATCTCCCCTATAACAAGGGCCTCCACCAATACTGTATACCAACAGCAACAATCAGGGCAATACAATAAGAACAACATCAACAATAGGGCACAAAATATTTCATTAACAAGTCATCAACATATCACGACGAGCGGCAAGCTCGGATTGAATCTCTTTAGCACCCTTCAACCCCATTATCATTCATTCTTGAACTTAGTAATATATCCAGTATAATAACCAATTCCTTTCAAAGGATTTCCAACCTTCTACTCAATTTCATAGTTACCCGAAATAGCCCAACACAAGATATTATCACTGTGGACAACTGCCAAGTGCTTTATAGCTATTTCTTTTTCTAGTTTCCTATTTTCTAAGCAATATTGACATGTAAACTAACATAATCATACTAAAAATATCATAGCTAATTTATTTTCCATAATTTCCAGCCACTTAAAGTTCATAAAAGCAACTTTCAAATCAATCCATCAAGAACAACACCATCTCAAGCTAATCCAAGTATTATCTTGTATTTTATCATCCTAACAACTTAACCAACATACAAAAAGCTTAAGCACGATTAGTGGGCTGTTATACTTACCTTAGCCAGTAGCAACAACTTGAAATTTCAGCCAAACATAGCCCACAACTATCCTCAATGACAACACAACCTCAAAGAGGTGTTGTTCATCACTAGAACTAACTTTTGATGTTGAAAGATGGTGTAATCACTTTGGAATCAGTTCAAACCCGAACCATCTCGTAATTCCAAGTATATTGAGAGAAAATCTCTGCTACATTTGACCTAATGTTCAGCAAATTTATGAATGTAACTTGTGATGACCTTTGCCATGTTTTATTCCACAACTTGCTTGACTTCAAAACATAACACCCAGATATCATATGACTAAAACAACTCATAAAATAACCTTTTTATCATGTTAAGTACCCTAGTATCACCCCAAAAGTATATGTTATAACATTCCCAACTTGTCGACTTTCGAAGAAACTTATCTTCTTCAATTTGTTTAGCTTCTAAGACTTCCAACCATCTTGGTACTTGGTATTTATGATCTTAAATATTTGTAACCTCCATGGTAACATGATTAACTTAATTTATGTACTTTCAAAGATAATCCCATTTCTGACCTTACATCAATTGGCTTACGATATACTCTCACGTATGATAATGTGGGGTGTAACATCATTCCCCCCTTTGGAACATTCATCTTCGAATGTTTACTGATGCGTTTATCAGTCTTATAACCTATAGCTCTTACGAATACTTTAGTACTTTCCTTGCCATCTAGGCAAATGTTCTCTGAATAAATCCAAAGGCTAGTGCATTCCCTCCTTTAGGCCTCTTTCGCACACCACGACCTGTGGTCGAAATTCTTTCAATCTCGTAACTGTTGCTATCTTCTATCATGCAGCCCGTACGACTTTGTCCTTGTTTGTGCGCCTATGTGACTCTTCTCTCTTTTTTTCTCTCGCTTTAACTAATCTCTAAGCCTCACCTTGTGAACATATACATATCTATGACAAGCTGTCCCTCTGGGCATTTATAGGTGTATTAAAGTAAGTCACTCAGTACTTTGTCGAACTTACGACTATTTCTATATCTTGTTTCATAGCCTCAGTTATCTATGCTTATGGCTTTGCTACATCTAGGTAGGTTAGACTATACCATAACACTTACTTAGGTTTATTATTACCGAGGTCTGCTACCCAAGTCCTTTAATGCTTCCTTATTACTGTTCATCTAAAGAATAACATCCTAATCTCCTCTCATACTTTGGAACTTTGATACATCTATTGTTGATTCACCTTAATGCTGATCTATAATCTACCACTAATAGCTTGAAACCTGTTACGTAATACATTGTCACTAGGACTCAGGTCTCATTGATGAAACATCTGAAGTTATTTTCTTGATCCACTTAGGGATGATACAATACTTTAATAACCATATTTCATGGCATCCCAACATGATTCATCTTATGGGGGTATTCTAATCCCATGCAATTCATGAAATCCCTTCTCTTTGAAGCAATACTCAATCGAAGGCCTAAATGCCATCCTCTTATAATTTATCACAATTACACCCTTATTCTACTACCAGGACAACATTCCATCTCTTCCAAATGCTCCTAGCCTTAAACTCCTCCGAGTTCATTTAGGCTATACAGAGCCTTCTATAACTTACGAAAACCATGAGTTCTCTTGTTTTGATGGGTTTAATTCCGAGGACTTATCTATTCTCGTCACCTTCTCACTTACCTTTTCGTATCCTTACTCCCGCCTACCTAAAACCACGTCTCTCTACCATACTTTATCTTGCGACCTTCACATAACTATTTATACTACTCGCAAACTTTATTTAACTTGCTAGCACTATAGATATCCTTATGTTATTCTGGAACCTCAAGCGAGACATCACGTCATCTCTAACTCTTCTTTACTCTTTTAACTAGACCTATCGATACCACACTAACAATACCACTATCATTTCTGGATACTGTATCAGAGCGCTTCTAGCCCTCTATCTGAATAATGGACTATTCATAACCTTATGCACTTGAGTATCTCGTACTTTATTTATCTTTACCATACTTACCTTTAAATCTCGCATTGTATCTTCTATCTCATTCATAACCTCCCTTTCACATAGGTGGAATTCACATCCACAACTTGAAGCTTTAGTATAATACTTGTATCTCTGGTGCATACACAATCTGGTGGGTGCTTCATACTGACTTCTTATGAGGATGGTACTACAATGTTCTCAATCACGATTTCTATAATTATCTATGTCTAATAATCAGACTCCTGATTTACTTAGCTTATGTAACTCTTTAATTTCCTCTTCTCTCTCGGCCTTTAAGTAGGCGTAATCTATCTTCTGATATGCGGCTCAAGGTATTAGTTATTACTTTAGCCTTTCATGGACGCTATGGAACATGCATAATATAACTTTCTAACAATTCAAGCCTTTGTCTGTAATGTGCACTCAATTCTTTCTTTTAACATATACTGGAGTCTCCTATAACTATAAGAATGTCAACATATATACTGCATGAATAATACTATGAAATCTTAATTGCGGTCATAATGTAACTAACTCTGGGTCATAGACCGAATAATTATTTTCGTTCCTTCTTAGTTGTCTTTAAACGTAAATAATACTTTTCCTAGTCGTTCTGCCACTTGTTGCATGCATACTTGGCATATCTTAGTGCCCACATATATTAAAATTTTGTGCAACTCATATGATCTCGAATGTTACTTTTGATTTTACTTCTCATTCATTGGTCACGATAGGTGCCACTTTATTATGGACTGCACACAATATTGTAGTGAGACTGTTATTCCAAGATCATTTCTTCTTTAGGTCACTATGCTTATGTTGAAGCATTCTTCCTTATTTCTTCAGCTAGTCTTTCATTGTAGCACTTAGTGGAGACCCTCTGACTCCTGTAATGATGTGAGCATATTACATCGTATACCCGAAGGAATTTTTGATGTTCTTACTTGCCTATAATTATCCTTAGTTACTTACCTCCGCGCCCTTGTGCTCGTAGGGTTACTTCAGAACAGAAATTTTGACTATCTCCCCAGTGGCACTTTTTTTTTATCTTCATAATACTTATACTGTACCTTTAACTACCCCAACTTCTATCCAAAAATTTCTCAAGGATTACGATGTCATACCTGTGAGACTGAATTTCCTATTCTAGGTTTCACTGCATTTATCTTGCATGATCTACTTATTTATCTGAGACCTCTTGTCTAGCCATAACTAGGCTCTTCCTGAATCAACTACTAACTACTTGTCAGTCTATTCTCATATTTATATTCTGCGTAACCTCTCTTGGGTTATGTCTTTTGTCTTAACTTACCTTTCTCACTGGCTCCTAATGTATCAAGTGTCCATCCATACTTATTTATCAATAACATCCTGGCCGAGAACCCTTACTGCCTCTCCCCGGAATTGTGCTTACATAATGTTCTGGAGTCGTAACATATCTGTAAGATCTGAATAAATGCAATCTGATTCCTTTCGCCTTTTTACCGCATTCTTCCTTTACTATTCCATAGTTACCTGAACCACTTAACTCCAACTTAATACCATATCACCCCATCTAGCCACTTTAGGGGAGTACTAACATTTAAATCTATGAAGATTTACCTATAATATTTTATCTCTTCATCTTCGGTGTCTTTTCACATCTTCACTGACTCTTACTTGCCTTACGGTAACCCTTCTCTATCAGGGATAACTGAATTTTATACGCGCAAGGGTGACACCTAGTGTAACTGGTACACTTAGTCCCTTAAGCTTAACTCTGATCACAATCCTTGCTTTAGTGAAGCGTTTTCCTGAATGACCTTTAGTGGTTATTCTTTTATTGTCCATTCTATTATTGTCGGAACACGATCTCTGAATTTTTGACGTTGTTGACTATTATCAAATCCTCTGGTCCCTAATTTATGTTCGGTTTTATCTTGTTTACTATCCCATACTAATTTCTATTACTCCAGAGGTATAACTTAACCTTCCAGTAATCATGTTGAAGTCACCAACTCATTTCTCGAAATAAGGATATGACCTTATGGCATACACTCTATTATAGTCTAAAAGCCTGTTTCTTCTTTTCTTTTCCTTCTCTTGACTATAGACTCTTTCATCGTGCCATATTTTGATTTACTATTATCACCCTTTTATCACATCTTACTCGTAATGCTTCATTTACTCTCTTCTTATTCTCCTTCTAATATCTCTTTCTATTACCTTATTCTGAATACATCAACAAAATATTCTTTCACTTTTATCTCCTCTTGCTCCATCTCACCGACTCTTCGGGTCGCCTAGTATTCTCTTTTTACTAGGAGCAAGAGTCATACTAAAGTAAATATTTATCCTTTCTAAGATTCCATAAGTCTTCTGATATTTCTGAATGTTCTAGTATTCATATATGACTGTATTATTCTAGAGTGCACCATCTGGTATGCATGATCTAATAGGGCCTCAAACCGGGCCACATCGTCAATAATTCTCTCTCTATTATTGCTCTTACTTGCTGATGTATTAGCCCTGTAGCTAGCTGTAATTTTTCTAACTCTTATGACTCAGCTCTATAGCATGATTTGGATTTGAAAGAAGGGTAACAGACTCCTAAATGCCTTGTAGCTTCCTATTTATATAATATGGTGCACGACACATCTATAAACAAGGCTCTACTAGACACGGCTTGTAGAATCACTAGGAAAGAACTGCCCTGATACCATCTGATCAGAGATTGCCTAATAGGGACCTGCCCACTGATTAAAGCTCAGTGGTGGTGAAAATACTTTAGTACTTCCCATTAGGGGCCTGCCCACAGATTATAGCTCGATGGTGGTAAAAATACTGTAATACTGTATATATATATATATATATATATATATATATATAGAGAGAGAGAGAGAGAGACCTTCTACTCTCTGGAATGTAAGAAAATAATACTTAACTGAATATAAAGTCTCGATAGGAAAGAATTATGTAAATTATGAGACTAGGATAATGTCACAACCCAATTTCTCCCTCCGTGAACCGTCGTGACGGCACCTAGTCTCTACAACTAGGTAAGCCTAACACTTTGCGGATATGAAACAAAAGCATGAACATTAACTACTAACAGTAACAAATATCTAATAGGCAACTGAATGCCACTCGGCATATACAATTATCACCTCTGAAAAGTACGAAAAACATTTTCCCAAAACCCGGAAACCCGCAAGTCACAAGCTACTGAGAAGTCTTAACTATTTTATACATCATTTCTCCAGAAGGAAGGAAAAATGAACATAGGTTAATAGAGGGGGGACTCCGAGGATCTGCGGGCACGGGCAGATGTACCTTAAAGTCTCCAATAAGCAGCAGCGACTGTAACTAGTGATGAGACTGGTAAGATGAACCTGGATCTGCACACAAAAAACATGTGCAGGAAAGGGCGTGAGTACACCACAACGGTACCCAGTAAGTGCCAAGCCTAAACTCGGTCAAGTAGTGACGAGATCATTTCAGGGCCCTACTAGTATAAATATAATGAAATAAGACAGAATGAAATATCGCACTAAAAATAAATACGGAAATCTAACATGAATAGAATCAATAAAAGATAACAGCTCAGAATATAGTGATAACAACAGGGGATCTTCCAGGATACCGTCCCATAGTCCCAAACGTAAATGTGTAGGGGGGATCTACCGGAATACCGTTCCGTAGTCCCAAAGTAAATATGCAAGACAGGGGGGATCTACCGGAATACCGTTTCGTAGTCCCAAGTAAATATGCAAGACAAGTTGATCTACCGGAATACCGTTCCGTAGTCCCAAAGTAAATATGCAGCGCAAACAATAGAAATACAACTACATCGCAAATTCTTAGGATTTAGACTAAGTGCAAGTCAAGGAAGAAGCAGGAAATTCACTAAGCATGCTGCACAGATATCACAAAAATAATTAAGACACGTAGACATGTTGTTCTAAACTAAACAGGATAATTAAATATGCTAGTGTAGCTCACTTAAGGAAGACAAGTATTTTACTAAACGAAAACGGAGTTTTGCAACAATAGCCCATGTACGCACTCGTCACCTCACGTACATGGCGCTCATATATCAAAAACAGTACCTAATCCTAAGGAGTTCTCCCACACAAGGTTAGGCAAGCCACATACCTCGAACCAAGCTCAAATCAAATCTGAAATCATGCTCTTGCCACGAGTATCCAACTCCGAGTGACCCAAATATAATCAAAACCAATTACATAACATAAATATAGCTACAAGAAACTAATCTAGCTAACAAAATCAAAGCTAAGGCAAGAAATTAGAAAAACACCCAAAAAGTCTCCCCGGGCCCACGTCTGGGAATCGGGTAAAAGTTACCAAATATAAATACCCATTCACTCACGAGATAACTCATACCAAAATTATCCAAATCTGATGTCTAAATCTCACTCAAAACACAGAAATTTGGTCGGGGAACGTTTCCCCCATTTTCCCAACTTTCTCACTCAAAATCCTTAATGAAATGAATAAAACAGTAATAGATTAATGAAATACAACCAAAAACAAGTTAGGAATCGTTACCCCAAATCTTTCTTTGAAAATCCCTCAAGAAATCGCCTTTTCCTGAGCTAAAAAATCAAATTTGTGAATATGAACCTCAACCCACGATTCTGCCCCTTTTTGCCCAGCGATCTTCGTGCCTGCGGGCCTTGGGTCACACCTTCGACGCCGCATCTGCGGAAAATCCCTCGCAGGTGCGGAATCACTTAAGTGGGCTAGGTCTGCATCTGCAGTAATGGGGGCCGTACCTGCGCGTGCGCCTGCAGAACAATGTTCGCTTTTGCGGTCTTCCTCCGCGCCTGCGAATCCTTGGGCGCATCTGCGGGCATCGCAGATGCGGAAATTCCTCGCACCTATGAGCCCTGATCAAGCTTCTAAATTCCGTATTTGCGCCTGTTCCTCCGCACGTGCGAGCCCGCACCTGCGGTCTCCCCTCCGCAGGGGCGAAACACCAGAACCAACAAAACTCAACAACTTCCCTAAGTCCAAAATTCATCCATTAAGCATCTGAAACACACCCGAGGCCCCCCGGACCTCAACAAAACATACCAACCATTCCTAAAACACCATACGAACTTAATCGAGCCCTCAAATCACATCAAACAACGCAAAAATTACGAATCACTCTCCAGTTCAAACTTAAAGAAACTTGAAACTTCCAAATTCGACAACCAATGCCGAAACCAAACAAACCACGTCCGACTGACCTTAAACTTTGCACACAAGTCATATTCAACACTACGGACCTATTCCAACTTTCGGAATCGGAATCCGACCCCGATATCAAAATTTCCACTACCGGTCCAAATCTCCAAAAAATCGACTTTCGCCATTTCAAGCCTAAATAAGCTACGGACCTCCAACCACAATCCGGACGCGCTCCAAACACGAAATTCCATTCCGGAGTCGTCTTCACACAGTCCCGACTATGGTGCAAATCCTAAGGCTTAAACCTCCATTTCGGGACTAAGTGTCCCAAAGCACTCCAAAAACCAAAACAAACCCTCCCGGCAAGTCACAATAGCAGAAATAGATATGGGAGAAGTAGTAAATAGGGGCTCATGGCTATTACTCTCAAAGATACCGGCCGGGTTGTTACATTCTCCAACTCTTAAAACAATCGTTCGTCCTCGAACGAGAATAGAGACATACCTAAAATTGTGAAAAGATGAGGATAACAGCTGCGCATATCCTGCTCGGTCTCCCAAGTTGCCTCCTCGACCGACTGTCCTCTCCACTGAACCTTCACAGAAGGAATGTTCTTTGACCTTAGCTTTCTGACTTGCCTATCTAAAATAGCCACTAGCTCTTCAACATAAGATAGATCCTTGTCCAATTGGACTGAGCTGAAATCCAATACGTGAGCCAGATCACCGTGATACTTCCGGAGCATCGAAACATGAAATACCGGATGAACTTCTGCTAGGCTGGGAGGTAAGGCAAGCTCATAAGCAACCTCCCCAACAATCCACAACACCTCAAAAGGACCAATGAACCTTGGGCTCAGCTTGCCCTTTTTTCTGAATCTCATAAAGCCCTTCATAGGCGAAACCCGGAGCAAGACCCTCTCTCCAACCATGAATGCAACATCACGAACCTTCCGATATGCATAAATCTTATGTCTGGACTGGGCCGTGCGAAGTCTATCCTGAATCACCTTAACCTTTTCCAAGGCGTCCTGAACCAAGTCCGTACCTAATAATCTAGCCTCGCCCGGCTCAAACCATCCCACTAAGGACCGACACCGCCTACCATACAAACCCTCATATGGTGCCATATGAATGCTGGATTGATAACTGTTGTTGTAGGCAAACTCCGCAAGTGGCAAAAACTGGTCCCAAGCACCCCCAAAATCTATCACACAAGCGCAGAGTATATCCTCCAATATCTGAATAGCGCGCTCGGACTGTCCGTCCGTCTGAGGGTGAAATGTTGTGCTCAACTAAACCCGAGTACCCAACGCATGTTGCACAGCTCTCCAGAACCATGATGTAAACTGTGTACCCCGGTCAGAGATAATAGATACGGTATGCCATGAAGCCTAACGATCTCACAGATGTAAATTCGAGCCAGCTGCTCGAAAGAATAGGTAGTCATCACAGGAACGAAATGAGCTGACTTGGTCAAACTGTCCACAATCACCCAAACTGTATCAAACTTCCGCTGAGTCTGTGGGAGTCCAACAAAAAAGTCCATGGTGATCCGCTCCCATTTCCACTCCGGAAATCTCCAACTTCTAAAGCAACCCACCTGGACATTGATGCTCATACTTCACCTGCTGGCAATTTAGACAATGAGCAACATACTCAACTATATCCTTCTTCATCCTCCTCCGCCAGAAATGCTGCCTCAAGTCCTGTTACATCTTCACGGCACCCGGATGAATAGAATACTGCGAGTTGTGAGCTTCCTGAAGAATCAACTCACGCAACCCATCAATATTGGGCACACATAGCCTGTCTTGCATCCTCAATGCACCATCATCCCCAATAGTGACCTACTTAGCATCACCGTGTTGGACTGTGTCCTTGAGGACAAGCAGATGGGGGTCATCGTACTGACGCTCCCTGATACGATCATAAAGAGAAGACCGAGAGACCACACAAGAAAATACTCGACTCGGCTCAGAAATATCCAATTTCATAGATTGGATGGCCAAGGCCTGAACATCCAACGCCATGGGCCTCTCTGTTGCTGGTAGATATGCTAAGCTCCCCAAAATCGCTACCCGGTGACTCAAAGCATCGGCTACCATATTGGCCTTCCTAGGGTGGTACAAAATGGTGATATCAAAATTATGAAGTAGCTCTAACCATCTCCACTGACGCAAGTTAAAATCGTTTTGCTTAAACAGATGCTGCAAAGTCCGATGATCGGTGTAAATCTCACAAGGAACGCCGTACAAATGATGCTGCCAAATATTCAAGGCATGAACAATAGCTTCTAACTCAAGGTCATGCACAAGATAGTTCTTTTCATGTCCCTTTAGCTGCTGGATGCGTAGGCTATCACCCTACTGTCCTGCATCAAAACCGCGCAGAGACCAATCCGCCATGCATCACAATATACAGTATAAGACCCCGAACTTGTAGGCAATACCAATACTGGGGCTGTAGTCAAAGCTGTCTTGAGCTTCTGAAAGCTCTCCTCACATTCCTCTATCCACCTTAACGGAGCACCCTACTGGGTCAGCCTGGTCATAGGTGCTACAATAGATGAGAATCCCTCTACAAAGCGATGGTAATACCCCGCCAAACAAAGAAACTCCGGATCTCTGTAGCTGAGGATGGTCTGGACCAACTCTGCACTGCTTCAATCTTCTTCAGATTCACCTGGATCCCATCACTCGACACTATATGACCCAAGAATGCCACTGAATCTAGTCAAAACTCACACTTTGAGAATTTTGCATATAACTTCTTTTCTCTCAAGGTCTGGAGTGCAGTCCTCAGGTGTTGCTCATGATCTTCTCGAGTCCGGGAGTACACCTGAATGTCGTCAATAAACACAATGATGAATGAGTCAAGATAAGGCCGAAACACACTGTGCATCAAGTGCATAAAAGCTGATGGGGTATTGGTCAGCCCAAAAGACATAACAAGAAACTCATAGTGACCATATCTGGTCCTGAAAGCAGTCTTCGGGATATCTGGATCCCGAATCTTCAACTGATGATATCTTGAACGTAGGTCAATCTTGGGAAACACTCTAGCACCCTATAACTGATCAAATAAGTCATAAATATGAGGCAATGGATACATGTTCTTTACTGTGACTTTATTCAACTGGCGGTAATAAATACACACCTGCATAGAACCATCCTTCTCCTTCACAAATAAGACAAGAGCACCGCAAGGTGACACACTGGCCGAATGAAACTCTTATCAAGCAATTCCTGTAGCTACTCCTTCAACTCATTCAACTCAGGAGGAGCCATACGGTATGGAGGAATAGAGATGGACTAAGTGCCCGGCAACAAATCAATGCCAAAATCAATATCTTTGTCGGGTGGCATGCCCGGAAGATCAGCTGGGAACACATCTGGATAGTCCCTCACTACTGGAACTGACTCAACTATAGGGGTATCAATACTGACATCTCTGACATAAGCTAGATACGTGCTACACCCCTTCTCAACCATTCGTTGAGCTTTAAGAAATGAAATAACTCGGCTGGGAGTATACTCTAAGGTACCCCCCCTCCTCTAATTGTGGTAAGCCTAGCATAGCCAGCGTTACAGTCTTAACGTGATAATCAAGAATAGCATAATGGGGCGACAACCAGTCCACGCCCAAGATAACATCAAAATCTACCATGCTGAGTAATAATAAGTTGGCTCTTGTCTCAAAACCACTAAGAGCTATCAAACACGACTGATACACGCGGTCCACAATAAGAGAATCTCCATTACAGGCCTAAATAAGCTATGGACCTCCAAACACAATTCGGACACGCTCCTAAGTCCAAAATCACCTAACGAAACTAACCGAATCGATGAAATTCCAATTCGGAGTCGTCTTCATACAGTCCCGACTACGGTCCAAATACTAAGGCTTAAACCTCCATTTAGGGACTAAGTGTCCCAAAATACTTGAAAAAATAAAACGAAACCACCCGGTAAGTCACAATAGCAGAAATAGATATGGGAGAAGCAGAAAATACAGGATCAGAACTATTACTCTCAAAACGACTGGCCGGATCGTTACAGATAATGTACATAAATTCAGGAACACGAACTTCTCTTTATGTCTTGTTATCAAACCCATGTAATTACGAGATCATACCAAAATAAAGGAAAGGTTTAGCCTTAACATACCTTAACCCCATTGAGTCCTTAATACGTTCCAAGAAATTCTTCAAAAAACTCAACTCAATCTACCATAGCATAAGGAGATTCAAAATCAGTGTTGAGTAAAGGCTAAGTCCGCAACTTATACTAGTAGCTGGTTTATGTAAATTTGGTCAGCATCTCCCCTATAACAAGGGCCTCCTCCAATACCATATACCAACAACAACAACCATAGCAATACTATAAGAACAACATTAACAATAGGGTACAAAATTTTTTATTAACAAGTCATCAACATATCACGACAAGCTCGGGTTGAATCCCTTTAGCACCCTTCAACCCCATTATCATTCATTCTTGAACTTTGTAATATATCTAGTATAATAAACAATGCCTTTTAAAGGATTTTCAACCTTCTACTCAATTTCAAAGTTACCCAAAATAGCCCAACACAAGATAATATCACTGTGGAAAATTGCCATTGTGGATCTTAGCCAGTAGCAACAGCTTGAAATTTCATCCAAACACAACCCACAAATATCCTCAATGACAACACAACCTCAAAGAGGTTTTGTTCTTTACTAGAACTAACTTTTGATGTTGAAATATGGTGTAATCACTTTGAAATCACTTCAAACCCTTATAGTATCTATTTAGGAGGGTTAAGAGGAGTGTAGGGACGAGGTTGGGTCGAAAAATGAGAAATAAAGGTCGACCAACTCGTTTTTAAAGTGAAGTAGGTCGACCACCGCCTAAGTGGGTCCCATTGCGAGCTGCTTGCGTATTCTCGCGAAAACACGAATATGTTTATACTTCAATATCGTATCGATGAACGGTTTAATGCGTTGGAAACTAGACTCGTAGATCTTCAATTTTGTAGATGAACCATCTCGTAATTCTAAGTATATTGAGAGAAAAGCTCCGCTACATTTTACCTAATTTTCAGCACATTTATGAATGTAACTTGTGATGACCTTTGCCAACTTTTCTTCCACAACTTGCTTGAATTCAAAACATAATACCCGGCTACAATATGACTAAAATAACTCATAAAATAACCTCCTTGTCATGTTAAGTACTCTAGTATCATCCCAAAAGTACATGTTATAACATTCCTAACTTGTCGACTTTCGACGAAACTTATCTTCTTCAATTTGTTTAGCTTCTAAGCCGTCCAACCCTCTTGTTACTTGGTATTCACGATCTTAAATAATTTTAACCTCCATGGTAATATGATTAACTTACTTTATGTACTTTCAAAGATGATCTAATTTCTCATCTTACATCAATTGGCTTACGACGTACTCGCACATACGAGAATGTGGGGTGTAACATTAACGGATTGTGCTATAAATTAGAAAAATAATTATTTCATTTGAAAATCTTGTAATATTTATTTGAAAATGTCAACTACTACAATATTATTTTTTATCTTTTTAAAAGGACAATAAAATGATATAATATCGCAATATTTGAAAAATAGGACAATTATAAATAAATTATTTAAAATTTGTAAAAATGCAAAAAAAAAAAAAAAGGTAATATTTAACCAATTGCAATAAAATGATAAAAATTCCTTTATTTTGTAAAAACAATAATAATTATCAATAAATTGCATTAAAGCTAAATAATGTGCAAAAAATTATTTTTTTATTATTGTTTGGTTAGAAAACCTGCAAAAGTTAATTTTAAAATACGGAGGGTCAAAATTTAGTGTTAACAGGCATGGAAAGAGTCTAATTAACCTAAACCAGTCAAATACCACATAGAGCCCGTGTATGTGGTCGTCACCTCGCGTACACGTTTTCCACATAACACAAATAGCACAATCACCCAAATCCTATAGGGTAGTTCCCCCACACAAAGTTATGCAAGATACTCACCTCAATTAGGCCAAATCAAAACTCACAAATAGATTTCTCTTTGAAATGTGCCTCTGCACTGCTCAAATCCAACCAAAATGACTTAATAAGATCAATTAATGCAAAAGAAACTAATTACAATAGATAAAGCTATGATCTTTACACATTTCTCCAAAAGTCAATAAAAGTCAACCCCGGGAACGTCCAGTCAAAACCTAGGTCCAAGGCTAGATTCCGACTATCCATAACCTCATGAGTCCATATATGTATTTTTTTTCAAAATTCGAGTCCAAATCGACTCCCAAAACTCAAATTCTCATTTTTCAAAACTTAGACAAAATTTCTCAAATTTTCACTTTGATTCTCACAAATTTGATGTTAAATCTCATATATAATCATGAAATATAGTTGGAAATTGATTAAAATCACTTTCCAATAGTTTGGTATGAAAACCTCACCACATAATTACCTCCCACCGAGCATAGGGCTTAAAAGAAGATAAAATGAGACTAAGTCCCGAAATACAAGTCTTAATACCAGTCTCAGATGTCGCATTTGCGACATGAGCTTCGCAAATAAAATAGTCGCATATGCGAAAATGGAGTTGCAAAAGCGAAGCCTGACCAACTGAAGTTGCGAATGCGACATAAGTCTCGCAAATGCGAGCATTGAGTCTTCGCAAACGTGACAGATAATGTCGCAAATGCGGAACCTGTCCTTCCCAGTTGCCATCGCAAATGCGATGGAAATGTTCACAAATGCGATGCCCCTATTCCCAGCCCATCATTGCAAAAGCGAGAAGGATCTCGCAAGTGCGATAAAAACCTCGCAAATGCGAGAACAGAGTACCTGAACCAGTTGATGTGGAGCGTATGAACGTTATTGAAGGACTGCAATACACAGTCATGGGCAATTTCTTATATGGATGGCCAGAACTTCAGGAGCTTCATAGAATTATCCCATCGAAATGTTGAATCAAAGGAGAATGTAACGTTGGTTTCCTTCGAGACATACATGTGCTACTTAGATTGACATTATGGGAAGATTTCATTAATCTTACGTCAAAGAATGCTTACTATATTAAAGCCAAAGATGGCTATGAATATCAAAGGAGGCCGCTTATTTATGATGCAAAGTTCAAGGCAGGGGAAGAAACACCATTGGCTATGGCTTGGATTTCTTTTCCAAGTTTGCTACCAACGTACTTTGTGAAAGAATGCTTATTCTTGTTGGCTTCAGCAGTTGGGAAACCACTAAACCTTGATATGCTACTATCAATAAAACACGACCTAGTTGGGCAAGAATTAAGGTTCTAGTTGAACTTCTAGCTGACCTGATCAAGAAAGTACGTATGGATATTGAGAATGAGGCCACCGGAGAAACAAGGACGGAGTGGGTTAAAACCCAAAGAATGCAAAGAATGTAAGCTACGAGGACATGATGAGATCGATTGTTGGAGGTTACATCTGTAACTATTGGGTCATGCCAAAGACAAGCAAGATATTGGTGGTAATATTGAAGCTAAGGATAAAAACAAGGGTCCATTAATGATCCTTACAAGTGGGAAAATAGTAGGTAACGTGGGTGAGCAATGGAAGGGGGTAAGGGATAGTCGACTGAAAAATACTGGAAAACAAGATGAGGTGCAACCTAAAACTGGGAAAGAAATTATCCCAGTCAATGAAGAAGCGTCCCAGCGAGTTCAAAGTGTGAAACCTAATACTGGAAAGGAGTTAATTCCAGGCAACAAGGGAGGAGTGGAGCAGGTTCAAGTATCGAATAAATATGCAGTACTTGAGGTAGAGGAAGGAGAAAGGGATACAGGCTATGAATTGGTAATTGTGGAGAAAGTTATTGTTGATCGAAGCCCTAGACATAGTCCAAAGAATACTGGAAGACTAGATCCATCGGCAGCTGTGTTTAAGCCTAAGAATGTTGGGATTGAGGTTTCTAAGGAGACAGTTGCTACTAATATTAGAAGGAATGGGACTGCAGGACATATTTTAAAAGAAACCACGACACAATGGGTCAAAAGAGCTTTTGGAGGTAACCTTGTTAACCAATCGTGTATGGAGACTCCTTCACAAACCATGGACTGTCAAGAGCTTACATGTAATCCAAAGAGTAGTGAGAATGAGGCATCAAAAAGAAATTACAAATAGTATAAATAACGAGCAAGGAGGAGCCTACTTGAAACAAATTGATATGGCTAAGCAGTCAAACAAAGGTTGTGTCAATGCATTGGCGGGTAGATTATGGAGTCAACATGGCGGGTAGAATATGATGATCACGTGAGTGCACTTGAATCTGATGATGGTGTCCAGTTTTTAGAGGAGGAAAAAATTGATAATGCACAGCTGGAAACTAGCAATGATAATGCACGGGAGATTGCAAATAATGATGAAGCAGGCAAGAGTAATATATTGCAGTCACCCCAGCTAATACCTAAACCACCTGATATAAGGGAGGGTGAAACAGTTACTACTAATCCATCATATGCAATACCAAAATTGAGCCCTAACTCTAATGTTACTATAGCTACAATAAACCCTACCAAGAAGAACAAGGGTGCTGAAGTTCCTGGAAAAAATCTATCCGCTCCATCTGATGTAGGTCACACTATAGCAAAAGAGAACATCAGTAGAGCAATTATTCCTAAGCCGGTGACGAACCAGATGGTCCAACAGACAGGCAAAATTGAAGATGAAGGCAATGCTGATAGAACTGGAAGAGATATGGATGAGGAGTCAACTCTATAAAATTTCATGAACATTACTAGACAGGGTGACTTGTCTCCTAGACAAATAGACAAAGTGAAATCAGCTGTTAAGGGTAGAAAGAAACAGCAAAAAGAATTACCTAGTGTCCCAACCACTGGTGTACAAACAAGGAGGACACTGTCCAAATCGACCAATTAGTAATGAATGCTATAATTTGGAACATTAGGTCAGTGAATACAAAATGAGCTTTTGAAAGGCTTATAACAATGCATAGACAATATCATTTTAGATTTATGGGATTAATGGAGCCAAAGCAACAAGTCAGGAAGTTAGAAAGATATAGAAGAAGGATTGGATTTGATCAAGCCTTTGTGAATGTGTCCAATAAAATTTGGGCTTTTGTTGATGAAGGGTATGATGTTACAGTCGTGTTTGATATGGAGAAACAACTCACTCTCAAGCTACTTGATCTTAGTACTAAAAAAGAACTTATTCTTACGTTAGTATACGCTAAATGCGATGCCACTGAAATGATAGAATTGTGGGATGCATTATATGCTTTGGCGTCAGATATGGTTACACCATGGATTATTAGGGGATATTTCAATGTGATATGGGATAGGTAGGAGAAATTTGAGGGTCTTCCAGTGTCTATGAATAAAGTCAATGATTTTAAACATTGTATAAATACTTGTAACCTTCATGATCTTGGTTTCAAAGGGAGCATACACACATGGTGGAATGGTCGAGCTGAAGAAGACTGCATCTTTAAAAGACTTGATCAAGTACTGGCCGATATGGAATTTCAACAACTTTATCCAGGAGTAGAGATCACATACTTGTCAAAAATAGGATCTGATCATAGTCCTTTGCTCATCACTTGTGATCCAAACTTTGCACCTGTTAAGAAACAATTCAAATTTCTTAACATTTTGGGCAGAACATGCTTCGTTTTTGGATGTGGTGAAAGAAAATTGGCATATTAATTTTTGTGCTAATCCTTTCTATGTGTTTCATCACGAACTCAAGAAGCTGAAGAAGGATCTATCACAATGGAGTAAAGCTACCTTTAGGGATATATTCCAGAAGATTTCATGTTTAAAAGAAGTAGTGTTGGTACATGAAGCTTAATCCGAACTTAATCCGACGCTGCTTAATAGAGAGAGATTGAACAAGGTGCAAGAAGAACTAATAAGATATTTAGTGTTGGAAGAAGAATTCTGGAAGCAGAAGTCAGGCATGAAGTGGTTCAAGGATAGGGATCGAAATACTAGATTCTTTCATGCTCAAGTCAATGGGAGGAGAAAAATACTGCAATTAAAGAGAATTCAAAATGAAGAAGTAATTGGATTGAAGAAAATGAAATATTGACAGAAGAAGCAATTAAGTTCTTTCAGGCTCAATTTCATGAAGATGTTGTTCCTACTGCTATTGGCATTATTGAGCATGTCCCTAACATGGTTACTATGGAACACAACCAAGATCTTGTGAGATAATCTACCAAAGAGGAAGTCAAGTATGTTGTATATGGATTAAATGGAGATAGTGCTGGAGGGACGGATGGCTTTACTGGTAAGTTCTTTCATTCTTGCTGGGAGATTATTGGAGATGATATTTTTGCAATGGTGAGGGAGATTTTCAATGGTCAGGAATTGCCAAAGTATGTGACTCACACTAATTTGATACTTATGCCCAAGAAAAAGGAAGTGGTTACATTTTCTTACATGAGGCCTATAAGCCTTAACAACTTTGTCAACAAAATCTTTTCTAGAGTGATACATGAAAGACTTGTTAATATTTTACCTTCACTGGTATTTGATGAACAAGCATGCTTTGTTAAAGGAAGAAACATTGTTGAGAATGTGTTATTAACACAAGAGATATTAGGCTAAGAACTAGGGTTGGACCCAATGTTGTGATCAAATTGGACATGACTAAAGCATACGACAGACTATCTTGGCTCTTTGACTCCTAGTTACTTCAGTTATTATATTATCTGTTCAGTTTTAGCTGTCAATTATTCTTGTGCCTTACATTCTCGGTACATTATTTCGTACTAACGTCCCTTTTGTCGGTGATGCTGCATTCCATGGTCCAGATAGAAAGCTAGATAGACCTTCCTAGTAGACAGAGTTAAACATCATCTTGGTTGGTAAGCTCCACTTCCCCAGGGTTACCAGGTCTAGACCTTGGAGTCAATTATATATATACAGGTTTGATGGGTAGGTCGAGGCCCTGTCCCGACCATGATACAGTTCAGTTATATCCAGAGGCTTGTAGACGAGTCCTGTATATTTTGTATTTCAGTAATATGGAATTGCCAGCCCTGTGTACATGTTAGTTTGGTATTGTTGGTTGTAGACATTCATGGTGGCCTCGTCGGCCTTGATTTGTAAGGTAGGCCTCGTCGGCCTAAGTTGAGGTTTATCCCTCCAGAGTTCACAGTTACAGAGTGGTATGCTCAGGCCAAATATGACACCGGGTGACGGCCACGCCTCCCTAGGTATGGGGCGTGACAGTTAATTGAAAGAAAACTATTAGAATTTATCTCAAAATACGGATCAAATATTGTCAGACCCAATGTCTCGTAAATATCTGACCTGACAACACACGTGATGTGACAAGAATCACGATGTGACAAGTCACTTGATTTGACATGATGTGACATGACTCTCTTTCATTTTAATCACATATTTTCTTTTGCATTTAACCTTTATTTCACAATAAATGAGGGCCACACAATTTTATTTATATATTTTTTTCTTTTACATTTTGTGTTCCAAATTTTGTCAAATATAAAATGTACCCTAAAAACTAAGAAAAACCCCCTCATTTTGTTATCCTCAACCACCTCCCATTTTTGGAGAGTCTCTCATTCTCTCTCAAGTTGAGACCACAGCTGCCCCTTTTTGCCTCCTGCCAGTGCTCGTTGGAATCCAAGACCAACCGCACCCCCCTAATATACATCTTGTCTCTGTCATCCTTGAGAGAATGAAGGCATCCCCCGTCCTTAGAAATTATCACCGGTGACACTGGCTAGAATCCAGCCAACATCCTTCTTCTTCCAAAACTCCGGCTGGCTAGTGGATGAACGACGAAAGCCACTGTCCTCCTCTCCTTTTACAGATCCACCGCCACCAAATTTCATCACCGGCTGGCCAGCTAGTGTTGTTCGACCTTCTTATTCTTCTCATTGATTTTGTATAGATCTACATGAAAGAAAGGAAAACTATAACAAAATCTGTCACCGGCGAGTTTAGCCGGAATCTGGTCGGAAAGGTGTTGGACTAAGATTTCTATCCTTTGCTATATTTTTACTGCTATTTCTAATTTTCAATTTTTCTGTAACTAATCTCGATTTTTGGTGGCTTGGGTTTTCCGGCGATTACCTAATTTCAGAATCATTGTTCCGGCTACTCTTGTTGGTTGATAATTTCTTTTGACACCTTGGTTGTTGACAATCAGTTAAGTATTCATTTCAGTTGCCGTAGCGATTTGATTTCTTGTTTGTTTCTGTTGCCTTCCGGTAACCCTCCTGTGCCTTCATCGTTTGTTGAAACTTCTCAGTCAAAATTCTGGTGATTATGTTGGTTGTCGACAAATTTTGATACTGGTTTTTGCTAATCCCACTCACTGCCGGATGTTTAATTTTTAGGATTATGTTTGTTGGATGTCATTGATTTTGAGCAGATACATACACGTTAGGCCGATGAAATAATAACACCGTGTTTTTGAGACCTCGACACCCCGAATGACCCTCGGATTAGGCCCAAAATAACGAGGCGATGATGATAACCATCAAAAAATAAAAGACGAGGATGCCACGAACCAATAACCTTTGGAGGGAGACATGACCGGCCACCGTAGTCGTAACCAAGGCGATTCCTATTCTGATGTCTAGACAGATATCAAAAATAAATATCTGAGCCTCCTAAAATATTTTTAAACTATTTTCCAAAAAACCTTTTCAAAAAGTATTTTTAAAACAATCTTTCAAAAATAAAAACATTTTCAAATAATCTTTTCGTCATCATACTTGATCAGATTCTTACATTATTCCATCTATACTAATTAATTTGTGAATATTCGCTTACTAATTAATATTATAATTCCATCATAAGCTAATTATTTTGGATTAATTCTTCCAAACTTTAGAACATCTTATTATACATACGTTTTTGTAATCTAATTTATTATATTCATTCATGTTAATATTTTCACACTTTGTTTCTTTTGGTCAAATTACTCATATGCAAATAATCATTCTTGTCCTTTCACCCTACTCCTTAATACATATTCTCTCATACTTTAGTCACTCATTCAAAGTTTTATCTTAAAATCATAAGTCGATTCTTTTAAGCTTATTATTGTAAAATTCAAATCTTTATTTAAAAACTTTGATCTAATATGTATTCTTTATGCACAACTCTTTTATATTATTCAACTCACACTACAATACGATTCTTTAATATATTTTTTTTATACTTTTCATTATCTATTCTTGTTGCATATTTTGTTACATATTTAATCATTCTTTCTCTAAACTAATTTTCACACTTAGTTTGTTCTTTCAAAACATGAATCTTTATACATTTAATATATTCTATGCGATTCAATATACCTTAATCATTTCATTTTCAAAACACAAAGTCAATGGGATACTTCATTTGCACATAATTTATTATGTATTTAATTATTTATTTGGGTACATGTTAATCATTCTCCTGTTTGAATTCTTTGTGATAATAATGAATATTTATTTAAAATCCCTCTCTTATTTGATTGATTTCACCGGAACCACATTTTCTGAATCTTGAGGGATGCCTAACACCTTCCCCTCGAGATAACTTGTACCCTTACCTTGTATCTCAATGGTTTCGCAGACCATATATAATCTAATGTACATTACATAGTGTAGTATATGTGTCCTAGTATACCTTAAATACTAGGTGGCGACTCTAAACTTGAATTATCCTCGTAGAGTATTATAAGTTGTATATTATTTTTACTTGTGCAAAACAGGGTGCAATAACATGACGACTCTGCTGGGGATTACTTCAGGTTCTAACCATAATGGACTTGATCAATTACTTGAGGGATTACAGGTTCTCCAATACTCCAACTTCTATTCTTTCTGTCACATGCTTCAAGTCGTATATTCTCTGCTTCAAGTTGTATACTCTTTGCTTCAAGTTGTATATTCTTTGCTTTGAATCGTATATTCTCTGCTACAAGTCATATATTCTTCGTCGCATGCTTCAATATGGTCTATTATTTGTCATGCGCTTCAAGCGGTATATTCTTTGTCATTTTTCTCAAGTTGTATATTCTTTGTCGTGTGCTTCAAGCAGCATATTCTCTATTGCGTACTTCAAGTCGTGTATTCTCTGTTGCGTGCTTCAGGCTGCATATTCTTTGTCATGCCAATGTTGTACATTGTTTGCATATGCTTATGTTATGTATTCTTTTTTACATATGCTCATGTTGTGTATGCTTTCACAGATGTCCATGTTGTATATTCTTTGTCACATGCTTATGGTACTGCCCTATTGAATTGTCATAACTTTTCTATCGACTCTTGGTCGTGCACAATCATACACAAGTCACACGAGAGTTGTGTTTTCACCCCTCTGAACATTCTTTCAAAACTCTCTAATTTCAGAAATTGGAATACGAGGTTAACTACGTACCATCTCGCAGTTGTCCTTAACTCATGTTCGTATCTAGGTAAATCTACTCTTAGAATTTCTAAGTCACTGCATACACAATCTTGCAGCTTGTTTTAGATGGATTGATTCTTGCATATCCTTTACGTGTTAGATATTTTTTGTATGTTACCCATTCTTTATGTGTTATATTCCTTGTCTGCTATTCGTATGTATTCTTTATCTGTTACATGTACCCTGTACTTGTTATCCACTACTAGGTTCTCTTTGTTTGACTAAACTCTGGCTGACTTGTGTTGAACCTTAGACCTTTCAAATCCACATATCCATTCTATCCTTTATGACTATCCACCATAATCATACCATCATTTGGACTCTACTATCCTTTTCAATGATACGTCAATCTAGTTCGATACATCTTCCAATGATTTGACGTATTCTGCTTAACCATGCCTCACACTTTCACTGACTTTCGTCATTTGAGACAGATCCATGCGCTATGCTACCGTCTATCTCTTATCCAAGAGCTACAAGTCTCCACCCAAGAACTTTCATTCATAGTCACACTTTTCTCAAGGAACGGTCGCTCATTCTTGATAACCATACATATCTCATAGTTTTAGTAGTTGGCCCAAACTAGGTTTTGACCTGATTCTTGCCCTGGAAAGATACATAGGCAGCCCTACATAAGGGTTTGGTCTCCCCACTATTTCAAATTAATTTCCTCAGTATGGAAAACTAGAGAAGCTCTTTTGGAACAGTGTAATGATGCTCTCAACCCGGAAATCTCCGAGAGTGTCAACCAAATTTCATCAAAATTCCAAACATCAAAATACCATGCCAACCTTACTCTGACCATCACTCAACTTAAATCCCAACATACGGGACGCAAGTCCTTTTTTCAAGCATCTGGCTATGGAGTCATGATGTTCACACCCACTTTCCAAATTCAGAGATTCGATACAAGTCAACCCACTTTTATTTACAGCGGAAGGTTGTTAGTCAGCCTTCAAGAAGTGTCGTGCTTGCATGGCTCAAACAAAAGAGGAGCAAACAAAGCCTCGGGTCACGCAAATTGATTCCACTCCTTCAAATCTAAGAAGTTTTCTTTGGACACAGGAAGGACAACATCATCTTCGCGACCATCATGGAACACCAACATCGCATTCCCGTTCACGATCAAATACACAATTGGTTGCACGACCTAACTCTTCACCCTCTTAATTTTATAACTTCTCCTGAGAGGGTCTCAAACGTATTCTCCTCTACGTTTTGCAGGAATATCACCCTAGGCACTTCACGGAATATAACATCTGGTCTTGGACATGGTGGAGTATCAGTCAGATATTCAGGGGAGTAAAAGTTTTACAATGAATTCCATCATTTTTCATGACTTTGCTGCTCTCACCACTTTTCAATATTCATATCAGAATATCGTTCCCGATTATCAACCGGGGATGATCATCAAATGGTTCATGTGGACACCCAAAGGGTGCATCATCCTGGGACTACACGGGAAATAACATCCGACATCGGACATTGTGGAACATCAATCAAACAATCTGGGGAGTGTTAGTTGTACAATTACTTTTTAATTTCATCATTTTATGATGGCACTACTCTTACAATATTTCTATATATTAATCAGATAATCGCCCCGGCAAATAGCCGGGGGCGATCACCAAAGGTTCTTGTGGACAGCTGGAAGGTCGCAACAAAACATCCCTGTAGTCAATTGGGAGACAACCACAATAACTGTCTTGCAAACAGTCAGGGGGGCATCGAAGCAACTAATCGAAGGAGAAACTGGTACACATCTTCTAGATGGAGTCACACTTCAACTCCAGAAGCACTACACCCAATCATGGGTACAACGAGGCATCACTCCGAGTTTGTCTATACTCTTGCACTTTATACATATATCTGATGCCATTAATTTGTTAGTTGCAATTATTTGAAAATAGGAGAGTAAAGTAGTGTTAAAAATCATACATCTCATACTCTCCAATATTCACGAACTACTTGCACCTGATTCTTGACCTTGTGTCAAGATATGTAGGCAACCTGTAATGGGTGCGATGTTTCTTGTCCTCAGCTAGATGAATCAGTCAACTCTGGCCACTTATGTCACAATTGACCGAAGATCTTTGCAAAATGATCATTCCCAAAAAATAAAAATAAACATATATATATCCCTCTGTTGCTTCCCTATAAGTCTCTCCATGAGACATCAAAATCAAAATCCAAAATATTATCCTCTTTCCTTGAAGAAATTGAAAAAATCCAAAACATCTTCTTTCTATCTCTAATCTTCCCGAACTATGCTTGCCCTAATTCTCATTTAAATAAGATACGTAGGAAACTTGCGGGTTCAATAACATTTGTCCAAAAAAAAATCAATCACAGACCCCTTTCGGGTTCGATCTCATTTTCCAAAAATCAAAAAATACTCCCATCGTGCAGAGATTTTCAATTCCTATCTCTCCCATCGCATGGAGATTTTATATTTTAGCCACTCCCATCGTGCGGAGATTTTCAATTCTTGTCTATCCCATCGTGAGAATATTTTACATTCCTGTCAATGCTCCGATATCGCATCGAAATGGTACTATAGCCCATCGAATCCTCCCATCACGTGGAGATTAGAATTTTACTTTCCTGTCCATGCTCTGATATCGCATCGAAACGGTACTACAGACAGTTGAATCCTCCCATCGCGTGGGAATTCAAATTTTACTTTCCTATCCATGCTCCGATATCGCATCGGAACGGTACTACAGCCCGTCGAATCGTCCTATCGCGCGGAGGTTTGAATTTTACTTTCCTTTCCATGCTTTGATATCGCATTGGAACGGTATTACAACCCATTGAATCCTCCCATCGCTTGGGGATTCGAATTTAACTTTCTTGTCCATGCGCTGGTATCGCATCGAAATGGTACTACAACCTGTCGAATCCTCCCATCGCATGGAAATTCAAATTTTACTTTCCTGTCCATGCTCCGATATTGCATGGGAACGGTACTACAACCCGTTGAATCCTCCCATCTCGTGGGGATTCGATATTTACTTTCTTGTCCATGCTCCGACATCTCATTAGAACAGTACTACAACTCGTCGATGATAGTAGGCTATAATTACGTATTGTAATCGCTTATTTCACTCTAATTCACTGCACTTTATTTGTTTTGAGCTTTAATTGATAGTGTTTTACACTTATTATATATTTATTCCTTGTATGAGGTAATCCGAGCTATGCAGATATTATGGAATGAATTCGACTGATGTGTAGCTTTGAAGTCTGAGTAAAAGCCCAATGGATTAAGCCAGAATTGTGTTCGGGAGTCGAGGACCAAGTCTGGACGTCACAAATTGAGATTTGAGTCATACTCTGAAAAAAGTCCACAACCGTGGCGCGTGGCGCGTGGCACTCCGCGGCTGCCTATCTTTTTGTTGCCGCAACTCTTTGGATTTTCCCACTAATGCCCTGCATGGTGCGTCGTCCCATGCGGTGTGCCTGTGCAATGTTTACAGAGTGAAAATCCTATTTCAGCTAGGAAAAGGTAATTTCGTCTGCGCCCAACCCTACTTGGTATAAATACATGGAAAAATATTATTTCCTGGTCTTTTGACCCATATTTGACCTAAGGAGGATAAAGAGGAGTTGGAAGAACACGAGCACAAGGATTTCATCATTCCTTCCTCACTCAAGACCCGAGTTTGGATTGCATTTATGTTTTCCTCTATTTTAATTATATTTGTGATGAATTGCTCCATATCTATGGAGTAGTTCCCTTTAGGGTTTGATAGATTTGGTGTACTGATAATTGTTTGTGGATTATAACTCTAGTTTTATGTATTGAAGCATTTTTTGATGATTTAATTGTTGCATCTATATTCACTTGTTCATGTAATCAAGAGAGGCATAACTTGTGTTATATTTGCATTACATTGTTGGTTAAGTTCATTAATTCTTCTTACTAATCGAAAGAGGCTCGTTGAATTATTGATTAAACCTAGTTAGGAGAATAATCGAAAGAGGTTTTCCTAAATACCAATCCACTACGCATTCTTGCATATCTTCACGTGCTTAAATTGGTTCATCTTATAAGGTTAAGACTTAATCGAGAGAGGAGTTTTTGCTGAATGGTTGAACTAATAATTGAGTGAATTCGAGAGACTCACTTGAACATTAGAAGGGAATTATCTAGAGTTAGATCTCAAACAATTATCTTGCACCTATCCTATCAACCACTATTTTCTCCCACTGATAACTTCCTTGCTTATCTTTATTTCGATTGTCATTAGTCAATAACTTTAAATTCTTAGTTAATTTTAGTTATTAATCATAAAAATCTCGATTGTTGATTCTCTTGGATAGCAATCAAGTTAGAAACTACAAAAATATTATTTAACTCCAATCCATGTGGATACGATATTATACTATACTATCTTTGACTAGCGAGCATAATTTAAGTGTGTGTTTCGAGCTCGTCAGTCGAATCGTCCCATCGCATTAAGATTCGAATTTTACTTTCTTGTTCATGCTCCAATATCGCATCGAAACGGTACTACATCTAGTCGAACACTACCATCGCATGGAGATTCGAATTTTCTTTCCTGTTACTCCCATCGTGCAGAGATTTTACATTCATGTCAATGTCCGATATCGCATCGGAACGGTAACTACAAAGCCCGTCTAATCTTCAATGCTCTGATATCATTTCAGAACGGTAACCACAAAGCCCGTTTTACATTCAATTCTCTTTATCAAAAACAACAAAAACAAAAGATTGACTAAGTCAAATTCAAAATTCAAAAAAAAAAGAGGAAATGAAATGAAAATCTAAAAATATTATTGTAATGACCCGACCAGTCATTTTGAGCTCTAGTACGTCGTTCGGCGGTTTGAGGCCTTGAGTAGCTTCACTTCATATTTTACGACTTGTACGTGTGGTCGGAATTTAATTTCGGAATGTTCATAGTTGATTCGGATGAAAATTTTCTAATTTCGGAAGCTTTAAGTTGGAAAAATTGACTAAGGTTTGACTTTTGAGTAAAGGACCTCAGAATCGGGATTTGAAGGTTCCAATAGGTTCATATGATTTTTTTGGACTTGGGCGTATGTTCGGGTTGAGTATCGGGTCACTTGGGAGCATTTTAGTGCTTATTGTCGAAAGTTGACATTTTAAAGGTTTTAGAATTTTCTAAGTTTGGTTTGAGGTGGACTTTGGTGTTATCGATATCCGTTTGGGGTCCCGAGCCTTAGAATAGCTTCGTTATGTCATTTATGACTCGTGTGCGAAATTTGAAGTCATTCCGGATTGATTTGATACGTTTCGGCACAAGATATAGAATTTGGAAATTTGGAAATTTATAAGTTTGATTTGAGGTGCGATTCATAATTTTGATGTTGTTTGATGTGGTTTGAGATCTTGACTAAGTTCGTATCGCATTTTTGGACGTGTTGGTATATTTGGTTAAGGTCCCGAAGGCCTCGGGGGGGATTTCGCATGATTAACGGATCGATTTTTGGACTTAAGGAGATGCTGGAAATTTTCTATTGCTGGTGCGATCGCTTCGGCGGATGCTTGATCGCAGAAGAGACCACGCAGAAGCGAGGGACTATCATAGAAGCGGCTGGATATGGATTGGGCATAAGTCGTAGGTGTGATGCATTTTTCGCACCTGTGTGATCGCATATGCGGAGGAAAGACACGCAGAAGCGGAAGCTGGGATGATGGAGAAGGCCGAAGAAGCGTTGGCTTGTGCACCGAAGCGCATGCGCAGAGGCACATTCCAGCACCCAGAAGCAAAAATGGCACAAGTGAGGGATGTTCGCAGAAGCGAGTTTTGGCTCGCAAAAGCGAGGACGTTGATGCGGCAATTCCGTCCTGTAATGACCCGACAGGTCGTTTCGAGCTCTAAAATTCCCTTCAGTGATATAAGGCCTTGATTAGCTTCACTTCATGTCGTATGACTTGTACGTGTAGTCGGAATTGAATTCCGGCATGTTCGAAGTTGATTTGGAAAGAAAATTCTAACTTTAGAAGCTTTAAGTTGGAGAAATTGAATAAAGTTTGACTTTTGAGTAAATGACATCGGAATCGGGATTTGAAGGTTCCAATATGTTTGTATGATGAATTAGGACTTGGGCGTATAACCGTGTCGAGTATCGGGTAGCCCGGGAGTATTTTGGTGCTTATTACGGAAGGTTGGCATTTTGAAGGTTTAAGAATTCCCTAAGTTTGGATTGAAGTGATCTTATCGATGTCCGTTTGGGATTCCGAGCCTGGGAATAGTTCCTTATGGTGATTTTGGTCTTAGGAGCATGTACGGACGTTGATTTGGAAGTCCGTAGGTCGTTTCGGTGTCAATTAGCGGAAGTTGGAAATTTGGATGACTTTTGGGAAGTTTGACCGTGAGTGGACTTTTAGATATCGGGGTCGTATTCCAATTCCGGAAGTGGGAATAGGTCCGTAATGTCAATTTTGAATTGTTGCAAAATTTGAGGTCAATCGGATTTAATTTGATAGGTTTTGACGTCGGTTGTAGAAATTGGATGTTACAAAGTTTATTAGGCTTGAATCTATTTGTGATTCGTGTTTTTGATGTTGTTTGAGGTGATTTGAGAGTTTGACTAAGTTCGTATTGTGTTATAGGACCCGTTGGTATGTTTGGTCGAGGTCTCCGGGGCCTTAGGTTGATTTTGGATGATTTTCGGAACAAGGTTTGAAGTTGAAGAGTTGCTGAAGAATTTGCAACTGCTGGTGTAAACGCATCTGCGGAGTGGGAACTTCAGGTGCGAGCCCGCAGAAGCAGAAAGAGGGCCACATAAGCGGGCCAGGAGGAGGTGATCAGAGGTCGCAGGTGTGTGGTCATTTTCCGCACCTGCGTGGACGCAGATGCAGCGTTAGGGGAGCAGGAGCGGAATGCTCGCAGGTGCGATGTTGAATTTTGCACCTGCGATTGCGCATATGTGGGGCAAGGGTCGTAGAAGTGGAGGTATGCTCGGTAAGTGAATTCCGTAGGAGCGGAGGTTTACCGCAGAAGCGGGTTCGCAAGGGCGGATAATTGGCCGCAGAAGCGAAACTGGGCAGATTATTAAGGGGTCGAACATGGTCTTTTTCCCCACTTCATTTTGGATTTATGGAGCTCGGTTCTTAGGTAATTTTGAGGAGTTTTCATCATGTAACATGAGGTAAGTAATTTCCCATTTATTGTGAGCTAAATGTAAGGTTTATATCTGGATTTAAAGAAGAGAATTTAGGAAACAATTGTGGGATTTTGATGAGTAAACTATAGAATTGATAATTTTGGATTTTTACCATGAAATTAGACATGGAATTTGGAATAAATCATATATTTGAGTTCGTGGTGTTATGGGTGAAGTTTATTTTTGAAACTTTTTGGAATCCGGGCGCGTGGGCCCGAGGTTTAATTTTATCGACTTTTTGAGATGAGTTGGAAATTATTTAAATTGATTAATTATGGGTATTAGAATACATTTTGATTGGTTTGCACATTGTTTGCATAGTTCTGGGTCGTCAAGCATTGGTTTGAGGTATTAAAGTGGTGTTGGGCCTGGCTATGGAACTTCGGGCGAGGTAATTCTCTTGTCTAACCCTGTGAGGGGGAAACTACCCCTAGGTGATATTAATTGTCATGTGCTACTAGTTGTGGGTGCTACTTACGCACGAGGTGACGAGTTTCCTTACGTAGCTCAAGAATGTTTATGTCTGGGTAGACTTAGGATTTTATCATGCAATATCTGTATTTCTTGAACTTATTCAGTTGACTTAATTAATTGGAAATATGATTGAACTTGATTTAGAAATTTCATACATCTTAGGCCCAGCCTCGGCAGTGTACACACCACTCTGGATCGGGCCGAACGACATCGGCACAATTGTGCGTTATATCGCTAGTAGTCTGAATATTCACGAGATAAACCTTTCACTAATGCCCAAAATATTTTATGGTATTTCTTATTTATTTGATATTGACACATGGCATATTTTTGAGCCCTTAAGGTAGAATAAAAGATCGAGGGATTTATGTTTTAAAATAGGAAATCGGAAAAATTATGAGATTTCATATTTACTCCACTATTGCTATGCACTTCATATTTGTTATGAATTATCGTATCACTTATTTATTTAGACCTCTAGTAAGTGTCGATGTCGACCTCTCGTCACTACTTCTCTGGGGTTAGGCTGGATACTTACTGGGTACACGTTGATTTACGTACTCATGCTGCACTTCTGCACTAAATGTGCGGGATCTGACAGATCGCTTGGTGATCATTTTGGCGCGTAGGCGCACCTGCTGGGGAGACTTTATGTGAGCTGCAAATCCAGGTTACGCACCGCAGTCCACCGAGTCTCCATTTCATCATTCATTTTACCCTGTCTTATTACCTCCGGGACAGATGTGTATTATTGTTGTACTCCTTAGAAAAATGCTCATGGAGTTGTGACACCAAGTTTTGGGAGTTCTTGTTGGTTGTTGTTATCGTAGATCACGTAATTATCAACATTTACTCTGTAAATTATATTTTATACTGTTAAATTATTGGTACTAAGAAATTCCAAGGTAATAAAATGCATGAATAAATTGATAAATTAACGTTGGCTTGCCTGACGGCGGCATTAGGCGCCATCACGACCTATGGTGGATTTTGGGTCATGACAGCTTGGTATTAGAGCATTAGGTTCACTTGGGTCTCACGAGTCATGAGCAAGTCTAGTAGAGTCTTATGGATCGGTACGGAGACGTCTGTACTTATCTTCGAGAGGTTACAGGGTTGTAAGGAGCACTTCCCTTCTTGATTTCTCATCGTGCGATTTGATTCCTTCGAGGCTTCTGCCTTTATTTCCTTCCTATTCATTCTTGTACGGTGCTGAGCACTCGTGTCAATTGGGCCTCGAGGAGTTGCAGTGGTACTACAGACGTGGAGTAGGATGTTTTTCCCTGCGCATTCGAGCAGGTTATTATCGTCTTCTTGCGGAAGGATGTTCTATCATTTCGACTTAGTAGCTATATTTATGATGGTTTTGAGGCTACGCACGGGTTGCTATGATGTTCATGAGTTGTTATCTCACAGTATTGATGTAGTGGTGGGGTTCTTGTTTATGCGTTGAAGCAGTGAACGACTTGAAAGGAGGATTTCTCAGTACACGATTTGGAGGTTCAGCGTTTCATTCCAGCAAAGGAAAGGCGATCGGGCTATAGTTGTTCAGGCTTGAGTTTGTGGGGTACCGAGACTTGATATTTCGAGTGTGGTGGAATTTTCATTGATGTGGTGTCATCGTCCTTGTTTGAATGTATTAATGTTTGCCAGTGTTATGGACTTTTTTGCCTTCGAGGCAGGGTGTTGTGGAGTGGTGCTTGAGAAGCAGTTGTTAGAGGTGGCAAAGTATGGTGGTTTCGGAATTAAATCCGTATTTCTAATGCCGATGGCACGAGAGAGATAATCTTCTAAGAGGTTTATAATTGGTAGCGACTTATAAGTTCAAGTGCTACAGAGATGGATTTTAATTTAAAGCAATAATTGGGCAGCGAAGGATGAGGAAGGACATGTGGGAGGTGTCTTGCGGTGGTTGAATTTCTAGAAGGTCAAGTATGATAAACTGAGGTTGAGAAGTTGCTTAAAGGAGATGGTTTAACCAAAGTGAGAGTGGCAGAGTAGCGTATGGGTTCTGTGGTAAGATAGACCTGATTCTCGTGCAACCCGATATATGTAGGCAACTCAACACCATAGTTCGATCACATTCTTCAAAACCTCCTCATTCCCAACTCTGTCATGTTGGGTCAAATTGAGTATAATGTTAATTTCTTTTCCCGGAGACTCTTACATCATCTCCGATCAAAGATGGGCAGCTGTCGACACTCAATTTAGACCCTCCGTATTTTAAAATTAACTTCTGTAGGCTTCCTAACCAAAATATAATAAAAAATAGTTTTTTGCACATTATTTAGCTTTAAAGCAATTTATTGATAATTATTCTTGTATTTACAAAATACAGTAATTTTTATCATTTTATTGAAATTGGTTAAATATTATTATTTTTGTGCATTTTTATAAATTTTAAATACTTTATTGATAATTGTAATGCTTTTCAAATATTGGGATATTCTATCAATTTATTGTCCTCTTACAAAAATAAAAAATAATATTGTAATAGTTGACATTTTTAAATAAATACTACAAGATTTTTAAATTAAATGATTATTTTTTTAATGTATAGCATAGTCCGTTAATTACAAGGAAGCCGGTAGAATTAATCTCAAAATACGGATCAAATAAAGTCAGACCCAATGTCTCGTCAACATCCGACATGACAACAAACGTGATGTGACAAGACATCATGATGAAACATGTCACTTCATTTGACATGATTGGACATGATGTGACATGATTCTCTTTCATTTTAACCGCATATTTAGTTTTGCATTTAACCTTTATTTCACAAAAAATGAGGGCCACATATTTTAATTTATACATTTTTTCTTTTATATTTTGTCTTCCAAAATTTGTCAAATATAAAAGGTATAAACCCTAAAAACTAAGAAAACTCCCTCATTTTGTTATTTTCAGTTGCCTCCCATTTTTGGAGAGTCTCTCATTCTCTCTCAAGTTGAAACCACAACAGCCTTCCTCTTTTGCCTCCTGCCAGTGCTCGTCGGCGTGGATGTCCACCACCAGCCGCACACCCCAAATATACATGTCATCTTTCTCATCCTTGAGAGAATGAAGGCAGCCCTTCCTCCTTTGCCATCATCAGCAGTGACACTGGCTACAATCCGGCCAACATCCTTCTTCTTCCAAAACTCCGGCTGGCTAGTGGGTGAACGGAGAAAGCCACTGTCCTCCTCTACTTTTACTGATCCGCCGCCACCGAATTTCATCACCGGCTAGCCGGCGACTGTCGTTTGACTTTGTTGTTCTTCTCACTAATTTTGTATAGATCTACAAGAACGAAGGGGAAACTATAACGAAATCTGTCACTGGCAAGTTTAGCCGAAATCTGGCTGGAAAAGTGTTGGACTGAGATTTCTATAATTTGCTATATTTTTACTGATATTTTTTATTTTCAATTTTTCTCTAACTAATCTCGATTTCTGGTGGCCTGGGTTTTTCGTCGATTACCTAATTTCGGAATCACTCTTCTGGCTACTCTTGTTGGTTGATAAATTTCATTGACGCCTTGGTTGTTAACAATTAGTTGAGTATTCTCTCCAGGATGCATGTTTGTCGCAGTGATTCGATTTCTTGTTTGTTTCTTCTGCCTACCGTACCCTCCTACGCCTCCATTGTTTGTTGAAACTTCTCAGTCGAAATTCTAGTGACTCTGTTAGTTGTCGACAAATTTTGATATTGGTTTTTGCTAACCTCACTCACTACCGGATGTGTTAACTTTTATGATTATTTTTGTTGGATGTCACTGATTTTGAATAGATACATACACGTTAGACCGATAAAATAATAATACCGTGTTTTTGAGGCCACGACGCCCCGAATGACCCTCGAATTGGTCCCGAAATAATTAGGCGATAATGATAAATATCAAAAATTAAAAGACGAGGACGCGGTGAACCAATAACCTTTGGAGGGCGACACGATTGGCCACCGTAGTCGTAACCAAGGCGGTTCCCGTTCTTATATCTAGACGGATATCAAAAATACATTTCTGAGCCTCCTATAATATATTTAAAATATTTTTCAAAAACCGTTTTCCAAAAATATTTTTAAAACAATCTTTAAAAATCAAAAATATTTTCAAGAATAATTTTTCAAAAACACATTATTTCATTTCATTGGCACCCTTGGTCACAAGTATAACTTTCACTATTGGCACGTTGGCCACACTTTATATTCCCAATTTACTGATTTCAATTCCAACCATATTTATAGGTTATCAACAATAAGTCATTCCCAATCAAGACTTTAGGTACACATATGGGCAATTAAGAGTCATAAGAATATTAAAATTTTCTCACACAATTTGGCATACTAGCTTTCATTTGAAATACGATTCAAGCCACCACATTTTAATACGCAACCCACACTTTGAAACTCACGGAAACATTATGGAATTCAATTCCACGAGAGAAGGTTTAGACAACATACCTCAATTGAGCTTTCCTTAAATTACTACAACGTTCCAGAAATTCTTGCAATCCCAATCTATTTGAGACATAACAAAATCGAACCATAATTATGAAGATATTCATGGTCTCAGTTCATTTGAGCATTTTATCAAACACTAAGTGTGGATAAAGGTTTAAGGTCCTTTTATGGAGGATTCCATCATCCCACAGCCTAATCTTTACCATTTTTAGCTCAACAATCTTTCTACACCCTTTGATAACACATGCATGTAAAATAAACAACCCTCTTGCCCAGAAATTATCTTGCATATTACTCATTTCTAGACAAAATTTGAAATTGAGGGTTAGGGTGTAGAATCTTACCTCTAGGATGAAGACCTAGTGAGTTTTCCTCCTTAATCTTCCAAAGCTTGAGCAAGAATTGAAGAACAATAATTGAAGAACACCTTCTCACTCTAGGGCACTCTCTCTCACTCCAAAATATCACATTATGTCTCAAAAATGGCCCAAAGAGTGTATTTAACGAAATAGGGTCGGGTTTTAAAAATTTAAAAATGGAGCTCCGGAACAGGTTCTGCGGTCGCGTATGCGACCGCATAATGGTTATGCGGACCGTATATCGATCACATAATTGGTGTCCAAAATGACCAAAAATCTGCCTGAGTCTGCGGTCACTATGCGGTCCGCATAACTGTTCTACGGTCGCATAGTACACCGCATAACAGTTATGCGGTCGCATAGTCGACCGCATAATTGCTTCAACTGACCCAATTAACTGCCTCACTCTGCGGCCATTATGCGGTCCGCAGAGTGGTTTTGTGGTCGCATAATGGACCGCAGAAATGCACTATTCCGCAAAAAACTTTTCTTTACTTTTCGGTGCATTGTTCAACCCATAAAGTCCAAGCCTACAATCCTTAAACACGTAAGCCTAGTCCGGCACCATGAAATATTATTTTCTGTGCAAATTCTACCGGACTTTACACTTAAGTACTTCAAAATTTTCCGGGGTGTTACACATCTACTGTTTGGAGACTTGAGGTATAGTTGAACAGCGTCCGCAGCCCTGAAGTCCCCCCTCCCCCCCCCCCTCCCCCCATTCTATCATTACTATTTATTTTAGCTTCAAAAGAGTTGTATTTTGTTCAGACTTTATGTGTAACACTCTAGATGTTCATATATTCGTGACTCCAGATTCTAGGATGTGTTTAGATAACGTTATTTAGCATTATATTACTCTATTTCAGACTATTAAGGTTATTATTGTTAACGTTTTGATTTGAACTGTTAAAATTGAGTAAGTAACTTAGCTAACGTTGGCTTTCCTAGCAAGTGAAATATTAGGCGTCATTACGATCCCGAAGGTGGGATTCCGGGTCGTGACACAATTTGTCCTGGTCTAGTGGTGCATCGATATTCCACATTGATGGTGAATGTATTTATATTCCAAACAAAAGATCTTGAGTCAAGAAGAAAAAACACATAACAACGGAGTTCTTGTGAAAATAGATGATTCAGTCTCAATGAAGGAGTATTATGGCGTATTGGAGGACATTTATGAGTTGTCTTATATAGAAAATAGGAAAGTTTACCTCTTAAGGTGTCATTGGTGAGACATGGCTCACTTAGGAAAAGGATATAATATTAACAAATATAGTTTCACAAGTGAGAACACTCGTTTTTCCTTTAATACAACTGAGCCATTTGTGTTGGCATCTCAGTCTGAACAAGTATTTTACTTGAACGACATAGTTGACAAAGAATGGCTTGTCATTGTAAAGACAAGTCCTTGCGACCTTTTTAATATGCCTCTAGAGGATGATAATTCTATACAGTCTGAAGATGAAGCATTATTCAATGAAGAAGCTTATCAACAAGAGGAAGTTGAATTTAATATGCTACGTACTGATGGTCAAGAAATTGATATTGTGGTGACTTTATATAGGGATGATGTTGAACCACAAATTCATTCAATAGAACAAGCTCAAAGAGATGAAGAGGAAGATGGTTCTATTAATGATAATCCTATAGATATATCCGATAGGAAAGAAAGCGAAGAAGAGTTACTTGATGATAAGATTGAAGAGGATACTGACATAGATGATACTGATCATATGGAGTGACCAAAGTTTACTTGGCTGTTCTTTTTTGGTGTGGTTTAGATAGAAACCTCATGTTTTGGTTGTTCTATTTTGGTGAGGTTTAGATAAAAACTGATTTATATTTGTATTGAAGAAATATAATATATTTCTGCTTCTACTTGAGCTTCAGCTTCTTTTCTACCGAGTATGCTTTTAGGTGGACATTTAAATTAAGTCTTATATGTACGTATATTAGAACTTACTAAGTGCTTGGTGAAATATAATATATTGGATTGATATATATCTTGCTGAATTTTCCTTGTACAGATCCAATACTTGGTTTCTGATTCTCAACATATTATCATTCATTTATAATTTTCTCGCTAATTCATCTAGTTCTTGTCTATGTTGATTTTCCTAGCGACCATACACAGGTTACTCTAAGATGTGAAGCTTTATTTAAAATTATTATGTCATGTTGCAGGAAATGATATATAGGAACCGGAAGAGGTAGAAGTGGAAAGGGTGGAATGGGTCGTGGATGTGGAAACATTGGAGGATCTCAGTCACAGTTAAAGCCACGAGCATCTCACCCGCAGTCACAACTCCGAGCATCTCAGCCAGTCACAGCCACAAGCATCTCATCCACAGTCACAACCGCAAGCATCTCAACGACAGTCACAACTACAGGCATCTCAACGACATTCACAACCACAAGCATCTCAACGACAGTCACCGCCACAAGCATCTCAGCGACAAACACAAACACAACCATTTCAGCCACAAACACAAGCTTGTATAGAGACTGGACAAGCTTGTCAAGGACTTTCCATCGAGTCAGTGTATTCACAGATTGTTGTAGAAAGTGTGCCTCCCACCCCGGAGACTGAAAATAATGATCCAGGTGAGTTCTCTATTGAAATTAAATTGTGATTTCAATAGCTATTTCTTGAAAATTCTGTTTTTCAAGCAATATGAAGATGTGGATTACATGAGTTATGGTTATTGCCTGCTCATGCTACTAGTTGTTTGTCTTACTGCTGTTGGTCTAATCTCTTTGTGCTATTAAGGTTGATATACCTATTTTAGACACACTAATAGCATCTTTTGCTTTGTAATTTTGTGCAACAAATCTAAAAAAGGCAGAGGGAGATACAAATCTTTACTTGTGGATGTGAAAACTAAGCACGGAAGTAAAATCCCCATTGTCATTCCAGATGATATCGAGAGAGCTGTAGGTCCTGGATCTAGGGATATGGTTAACTATTGTGGCTTAATTATGCGGAGCACTATCTCGTTCAGAGATGGTAGTTGGCAGAAAATAATTACAAAACATGGAGAAGCGATGTGATTGAAGATTAAGGTAATAATTTACTTTCAATGTCGTACTCCCTCCGTTCCAATTTATGTGAACCTATTTCCTTTTTTGTCTGTTCCAAAAAGAATGACTCATTTCTAAATTTGAAAACAATTTAACTTAAACTTCTAATTTTACCCTTAGTGAGAATCTTTTATAACCACACAAATATTCTGGACCCCTTTTGGACTTGTTTCGGACCACAAATTCTAAAAGTCTTCATTTTTTCTTAATCTCTGTGCCCAGTCAAACAAGTTCACATAAATTGGAACGGAGGGAGTACTAAATTTTATGTCACACATTTTATTTACTTTTAGTAGCTTTACATATTTATTTTAGGATAAATTTGAAGAAAATTCTATGCGAGAGCATGTGTTGTAAGCTACTGTGATCAACACTATGCGAAGGCTTTTTAGATCATGGGAGACTTGATTGCATACTGACTACTCTCGCTATACTACTGATGAAGAGAGACTGTCTTATAGTCCGGATGATGTTACACATGACGATTGGGTGTTTCTGGTAGGTCTTTTTGGAAGTCCGGGATTCAACGTAACTTGAGTATAAAAATGCATGATAAATTACTCTTTAAATATTGGTTCTTAATGTATTTATTTAATCGCAGGCTGTGAGTGGAAGGAACAAAGTAAACATGGGAAAAAAATAAATAAGCTAAATAAATAAGCACTCTTGTGGCTCAAAGTCTTTTGCAGAAGTGGAGGAATCGACGGTGCAAATGCATTTACCACAATCGCAATATAATTAGTTGCAAGACATTTATATTATTATGAGTATAAATATAAATATTGTCATGTATTGTAATATATCATAGAGAGATCATATTAATGGAACAAAAGCAGCACCAGATCGAGATTAGGAACTCCAACACACTCGTTGACAAAGGAGAACTGGTGTGGTCGGATCCACAATCACAACAAATTCATGTAATTTCTGGAAACTATTCTTTTATTATTTTGCTATATGGTTCATATTTTATCGCACCTAGAAACTGCTAAACTTTGTGCCCCAGGAACTAATAAACTTTGTCCCCCCAAGAACTAATAATCGTCATGCATAATTTCAGGGCCAACTCCAGAAAATTGTGGTTCAATAGCAATCTGAAGAAAATGAACATCCAATGAGTGCAGATGAGATCCTAACCATTGTACTTGGGGAACGAACTGGCTATGTTCGTGGAAAAGGGTACGGGAAGAGGCCTCAAAAAAGAGTCGCGTGCAACAAGTAGACTTAACAACTATGTCTTCTGCAATGGAAAATATGCGACAAGAGATGCAAGCGGAAATGGATAGAAAATTGCAAGAAGAACGTGACCAAAATGGATATTGAGTTGCAAAGAAAATTAGATGAAAAAGTGGCTTCTGAGTTGCAAAGGAAGCTAGAAGAGGAGCGCATACTCATGGGTCTACAAGTCGATAAAAGGGTTCATGAGAAGATGACTGCATTCATGATCACATGACAACAACATGTAACTTAACAATGTCCCCCTCTAACTGCTTAAGTTTGTAAATTACGTTATACATACATATTAGTTTCTCCCTAATAATGTGTTAGGGATTCTGGTAAAGACAACATGATTTCCTTTTCAGATAGTTTCAAATGTCTAATACTTATTTTTTTTTAATATCAATGTTACTTTTAATTAGAAAAGAAATTCAGTTGTTTAACTTTCTATTTGTTTACTAATAACGAGAAAATTCAGTTAGTAGTTTAACTTTCTATTTGTTTATTAGTAATGAGAAACTGCGTTAACTAATTGCATAGTTTTCCACTTGTCCCTATACATGAGCCTTGAACTATTTTTACCAAGTGAAGATCTGATCTTACCTTTTTAAAAGTTTTACTTTAGTACTTGACATAGGATATAATTTTTTTTTATACACATGGATATATTAATGACGTTTATCTTTGTTTTTTCTCAACAACAAGGATGCAGTACTCGAAAACAGGGAAGAAAATCTGCTCAAGATATTGTTTGAAGACATTGGAGTAGTTTGAAGATGTTGGAATAGTTTGACGATACTTTTTTGTTTTTTGTCCATGATAGAAGCATTGGAGTATATTTAAAGACTTGTTTATGCTTTTTGGTTGACTGTGCTCCAAGACAATGTATTAACTAAGTCTAAGACTTCTTTTGCAATGAAAAGATTCTGTGATTCTATTTTGAGAAATGCATTGTTTACTAAATATTGAATAGGTTGTATTATTGATTGGTGGCTTATACAAATTTAAATTCATTTTTGTTAACAAAAAAAAGCTTTTGTTGCATTCCACAGCTGCAACAAAAACAGAACAACATTAGTGTCGACAACTAATGTTGACACGAAATAGATAATTGTCGGTGGCGACCCTAGTTGCCAGAAAATATTTTTCGGGGCGATTGGGGTCGCAACTAAAGGCTAACATGCACTAACGACTGTGCATTTTCAGAGTATCTTAATTACTATTGTGGCGCTATACATCGCCACTGAAAGAAGACCTTTTGTGGCGACTTGTTTTGGACGTCATGAATAAGTGTCAGCCACTCAGTATTATCCACAGAGTCGCCACACAAGGTCTGCTGCGACGACTTTCTGACTTTTTGTGGCGATAGTTGTTGCCACTGTAAGTCCGATTTCTTGTAGTGAATACATCCCATCAAGGACTCCAATAACGTACTAACACGTGAACAATCAAGTAGTCACACAATCCAACACAGCATAGGAGAATAAGACATGAAGCAAGTAAAGTCATAGAGCAAGTAAAAATATGGGACAAGGACATGTAATTAGTATAGGCATATGACAAGTAAAGGCATGTAACAAGTAAAAACATGTAGCAAGTGGAGGCATGAAAAAATTAAGGCAGGTAACAAACATGATAGGAAAATGTAGATGTGACAGTTGCAAATAAATAGAAAATATGAATGTAGTTCATTAACAAGTAACATGCATATGTAAGAAAATTTCTGAGAAGCATATGAATATAAGTGCATGTAGATTTCATAAACGAATGCATAACTCTATGTTTCACATGTCAACAATTCAACTCAACAAATCACAATACTATTGCAGTGGCAACCCGATACGGCCATAACATTGTTACAGGCATGTAGCGCGATTCTATGGCCATACTATACGGCGTACATCCGGTCCCATATAACACTGTGCAATGAGCAACCGATACTATTGTATCAATCAGCACAAAAATAATAACAACCAAATCAATAACCCAACAAGGTAAATGTAACCAACAAGGCAGAAGACATATATGTAACAATAACTAACAAGGTAGAGGCATAAGTATAATAGAAATAATCAAGGCAGAAAACTAATATGTTACAGTAATGAACAAAGTAAAAAGCATAGACATAATGATAATAAACCAAGTAGGAACATAGATGTAATAGTAACAAACCAAGTAAAAAATATAAATGTGATAGTAACAAGCAAGATAGAAATCGTAGATGTAATAGTAGCAAACAAAATAGAAAAACATGTAGGAGAAACCAAGGTAGAATGCATGTATGTATTTAAGAAAAAGAATAAATGTAACGTAAAGTCTAACTCCCATTCTCTCCGCTTACAGACAACCAACGAACCAATCTCATATCAAACCGCACGAAAATATCCGTCATGCCAACTGTCGCCCTAAGGCCCCAATCATAATCTTTAATATGAAAAGAGAAGCTCAAATAGCACAACACTAATAGGTATAGATATGAGTTCATAATATAAGGTATGACTACAATCAAATTAAGTATATCAACAATTTCAAGAATAGCCCTTTATGCTCATTTAAGATGTTATAAGCCTAAACTTGATTTCTAAGATGGCTAAATGTACTCATGTAGTTTTGGAAGCAAATAAAACATAAGTCAAGAAGATCACAAAGTTCAACAAAGAACAAAGAAGAGTAATTAACCCTGAGCATGGATAACTCTAGCATATGCATATACGCTCGTCACCTCACATATATATCATCCCCGTATGTAGCAAACAATATCATTTATTAGGAAAACATCCCTCAAATCAAAGCTGGGCAAGACACTTACCTCATTCCAAAACAAGTTCAATAACCCAATACCGATTTTCTTAGAAATACATCTCACAATGATCAAAACCTAGTCAAATATCATCTAAGGAAGTCAAATATTGATAAAGGAAATATCCCCAATTAATAAAAGTTTAATCATTGATGAATCCCAAAAGTCAACAAAAACTCAACCTAGGCTCACATGGTCTAAATCCGAAATCGAGATGAAATCTCAATGACCCACAACTCCACGAGTCCAAATATATAATTAGTTTCAAGATTCGATCTCAAATTAAGGTCCAAATCCTCAAAATTAGCATTCATAAGTCCAAATCCAAAAACTCAAAAAATCCTAGATTTAGGGATGAAAATCTATGGAGAATAATAAAAATTAATAAAAGCACGTTAAAGTTACTAACATTTGAAGTTGGGAAGAAAATCCTCTCAACAATAGCATCCTAACGAAGTCTTGGTCTCAAAAATGGGATAAAATGAGCTAATCTCGGAACTCTTCCCTTATAACCCAGGTGCAGATAATGCAATTGCGAACTGTGTTTAGCAATTGGGCAGCTCGTAAATGCTAACAAGTGTTCGCAATTGCAAAGTCTTCCTAAGCCACAGATGTCGCATATGCGACAGGTGGGTCGCAATTACGAAGCTCCCCTTCCCAAACCTCACAAACGCGAGGTGATATTCGCAAAGGCGAACCTCGCATTTGCAAACTATTCTTCGCAATTGCGGCAACAACACCACCAGCAATTGCAAGACTTACCAAAACAACCCGAAACTAATTCGAAACTCACTCAAGCCCCCTAAGCCTCATTCCAAACATTCAAATAAGTATAATAACCTTACACGAACTTGCTCATAATCTCAATACATCAAAACAACATAAAACAATCAAGCGCCAAGTATCAAAACTCAAGAATATCAAATGTTCATAACTCAAATTTCCAACTTTCAACTACAAACACTGAAACGACCTAGGGTCACCAGGGATCTAAACCAAATATACGTACAGGTATAAAATTATCATACGAACCTACCGGAATTGTCAAAACACCGATTCGAGGTCGTTTACCAAGAATGCGACCGTGGTCAACTCCAACAATAGAAAAGCTCTAGCATTGAATTTCTCTACCAAAACACATCTAAACGTTCCAGAAATCAAAACAAGCCATGTACACAAGTCATAAAATATCAAATAAATCTATTTAAGGCCTCAAATCACGAAAAGATAAGCTAGAACTCAAAACGGCAATTCGGATTGTTACCTTCTCCCCCACTTAAACATATGTTCATACTCGATCATGCAAAGAGTAGTTCCAAAATCGTCAAATAGCTGAACAAACACATCATACAACTTCCCACGGGTGATCTCATGTCACCCCATGCGTACCAATCCACCAATACATCTCAACTGAAGGTCTTCTCTCTTAATTACCCTGCTTGAAAGCCTTCAAATTCAACTTCAACACCCGGAATTCCCCTCCAAAACCCGATTCTCAGAAGTTCCTCTACTATTCCAACCTCAATAACCACTATCAAGTCATGGATGCACTATTGAAACATAACCGCATGATATATTCCGCATCATTCACATCTCTAATCTCACGTCTTGGTTTAATACTGCTCAAAGCCAAACCCATTACCAATCAAATGTCCCAACTCAATCGATTCTCATTCCAATCCTTTACAACACTGCTAATAATAAAAGAAACCTATAGAAACTCATAATCACTTATCATATCAACAAGTCATGGAGTTTTCAATTCCGACAAGGCACAAATTCTGAGATGTTCAATGGTAATACTTCTTCCAAACATACCCTAACCAAATTCAATCGCTCTAATTTCAGGTCCAATAGCCTTGTCTCATCCAGTACAAGCTGCTCGATTAACAAGTTCCACTAGATGCCATATGGAACCTCATACGACAGGGTCTATATTCCATACAACAAATAATTCAAAAATGATGAATAATAGTAAGAGAACAACCTAAAAGAAATATTAAGTAAGTTTAATAGATAAAACAAACAAAAACACAACCTTACGAACCATTTCCACAAAGGAAAAGCATCACACATGAAGTAAGCACAAGGAATTATATCCCAACATAATACCGTTGTGGCATGCAACTCGTTCCAGTATAACACTGTTGCGGGGCGCAACCTGATCCAATCATATCAATCAACATATGAGCACCCATGGAGAAAACACATAATCACCAAACACATGTGCATCAACACCAAGCACGGTAGAGTGCATAAATATAACTATTGGTAGATGAATAAGTACAATACACTATGAAAAAGGTAAGCACGACTAAGGTACAATAATCAAATCAACATTCCAAGAGCTATCTCGCTCATTTATCGCCACAAGGACTAAGAATTACCACAACATGTGTGTGAATAGTAAAGTGATCTCCCCATCCCTTATAGTATAAGAGAATATCATACAAAATAGACCAAGGAATGAATATGACTAGTTCTACCTTATGACACATCCATAGCAAATGCTGCACTGAGCAAGCAAATTCAATCTAGTGTAGAATACTCATTCTCATTAGGCCTACCTATAGGCTCCCAATCGATTCAAACCATTCCAAAACAAGTAAATAGATTTCAAAAAGTCTACAATGACCCTATTCATGACACATACAATCAGTTAGCCCACCATTACAACACTGCCACAGTCTAAAGCCCAATGGATAGTCTTCCTCTAAGAAAATTTGATCTTTAAACCCTAAGAATACAAGAACCTCAATACCTATTATCTAACTCTTTCACTTAAACGACTACCAAATTACGTATACACAATCACCTCATGAAGAATACTGCCATCAATCTTGAAATGACCTAGACGGTCGTTTTATGTATTGTAGCCACATTTCCCCATTTACTGCTTCTTCTATGGTCATTTATGGTTATGTGACTTGCCGGGGTGATTGGTTTTATTTTGGGGATATTTCGGAGTGAATTGAGATACTTAGTCCCAAGGTTGGAAGCTTAAGTTGAAAGAGTTGATTAGAGTTCAACTTTTATGTAGACGACTCCAGAATAGAGTTTTGATGGTTCTGATAGCTTTATATGGTGATTTTGAACTTAGACATATATCCGGATATTGAATTGGAGGCCCGTAGGTTGATTTGATGATTTTTGGTGAATGTTGAAGGTTTGAAAGGTTGAGAGGTTTGACCGAGAGTTGATTTGTCAATATCGGGTTCAAATTTCGGTTGCGGGAGTTGGAGTATGTCTGTTGTGTCATTCATGACTTGTGTGCAAAATTTGAGCTCATTCAGAATTGATTTGATATGATTTGGCATTAGTTTAAGAAGTTGGACGTTCATTAGTTCATTAAGCTTGAATCAATGTGCGATTCATGATTTTGGTGTTTTTTGATATGATTTAAGGTTTTGAGCAAGTTCTTATTGTATTTTGGGACAGGTCGGTAAGATTGGTCGGGGTACCGGGGCCTGGGGTGTGTTCCGGATGGGTTTCAGATCATTTTTCTTCATTGTTGGACTTCTGATTTCTATGCTTCTAGTTTCCTCTTTCGTGATCACGAAGATAGGGATGCGGTTGCGAAGAGTTATTACTGGCAGGTGGTCATTTACTCATCATGTTCACGATAATGATCTCACATTCATGAAGCTTTGAGAGGTTGTGATCAACGCGATCGCGTGTAAGGTAACGCGTTCATGTAGAAAACATTTCTAACTGGGGCGTCAGGCTTTAAGCTTACGCGATCACATAGAGGAGCCCGTGTTCACGTAGTGGCACAACAGGTAAGCACCACGTTTGTTGTTGTGTCTTCGCGTTCGCGTAGGCTATTTGAGGGTTGTGATTATTTTGCTCTTCGCGATCGCAACTTAGGTCTCGCGATCACGATGCATAATGCCTGGGCATACTATATAGTACTCTATTTCGAGGGCTTGGTTCATTTTAGTATATTTTGAGTTGTAGAGCTCGATTTTGGGTAATTTTTGAGGTGATTTTCACGATTTGGATCAGGGTAAGTATTTTTTCACTCGGATTTCTTCATTATTCATGATTCCATATTTATTTTTATCATTTAATTGGTTATTTGAATTGGAGAAATTGGGGATTTTAGTAAAAAACTTTCCTAAGGTGTAAATTGAGGAATTGAAGGTCGATTTGAAGTCAGAATTGGGTGAATTTGGTATGATTGGACTCGTAATCGAATGGGTGTTCGAAATTTGTGAATTTAATTTGGTTTCGAGGTGCGGGCATAGGGTTGATTTTTTGGGTAGACTTTTTAATTTTTATTAAAGATCTTAGCTTTATCATTTTGTATTTGATTCCTATGACTTTTATTGATTATATTAAGTTAATTTGGCTAGAGTCGGGTCATCCGGAGGTTGATACACATGGGAAGGGCTTGTTAGTAGTGTGATTTGGCTTGCTTGAGGTAAGTATCTTACCAAACTTGATTGAGCCACTAGTTGCTTAAATTATTTTGGATAGCTACGTGTTATGAGTGGCGCATATGTGTGGGGTTGAGCCCATATGCGTGCACCAGGGTACTATTGTCATGTTCGGGGTAGCGCTTAGGCTATGATATGCCTCAAATTGACTACTAAGCTTCAAGCTGTGATGTTTCTCCTATTTGTACCCTTCTATGAGCTATTTATACCATATTTAAGACTTTGTTGAGGTTATTCTCCCAATAGAACTTGATAAACTACTATTTTGTGATGAAATTGTATGTTCTAGCTGTGATAGCACACATTACATATGCCTACACTATAGCATGTTAGTTATACCAGTCGAGGAGTATGAGACTTGATAATCATTGATCATGTACATGTATTCTCGTATATTTGCTTTATGTGTGTTATGATCTGGATTGGTATCCTATGACAATGCTGGGCGAATTATGATTATTGATATGTGAGTTGTCTGTGCGGTTGATATTATTGGCATGTGATTGTCCATGCAGCATGTGAGTTATCTGTGCGGATCCAGATATTTATATTATTAGCACGTGAGTTGTCCATGCATCACGTGAGTTGTCTGTGTGGTTGATACTATTAGCACATGAGTTGTCCATGCAATACGTGAAGCCTTGTATATAGATCCATCCTTCTAGGGTCACCCTCTCATGTCTCTCTCTTGATGGTTTACACGCGGATATAGAGGAAAACTGATCAGTGGTTTGGTATGGTTATGGAAAGGTTGAGCAAAATCTGGCCAGTGTTTGTTTTGATTTGCATTTCATCTTTACTTGCAATTTTCGTGGTTATTTACCTAGGTCATAGGTATTACGAGTCATGAGAAAGTTTAGTAGAGTCTTGCTGATCAGTATGGAGATGTATGTACTTATCTTCGAGAGGCTACCGAATTATTAGGAAACTTCACTTTCTTGTATTCTTGTTGTGCGGATTTGTTATTTCCAAATTTTGAAGTTGAATCTTCTATTTTCTCATAGATGGTAAGGACACATGCAACCTGATCAGGAGGAAAGCCACCACTACCACCAGTTAGGGCTGCGAGAGGCCGGGCCGCGGTATAGGCCGAGGTATGGCTCGTACTACAGCTAGAGAAGCACTTGTGGAGCCACCAATTGCTCCAGTTGAGAAGAAGGTATCAGATGTTGTTGAGAAAGTGGGACCAGATCACGCACCAATAGTGCCCATCATTATTTCTAGCCTTCAGGAGGCCTTAGCCCAGATTTTGACTGTGTGCACGAGCCTGGCTCATGCGGTTTTGGTTCCAGCTGCACCAACCACTTCACACAGGCCAGGGGAGGTGCTCAAACTCCTGCCGCCCATACTCTAGATTAGGGACTCTAGACACCGGGTATATTGCTAGTTCAGCCAGTTGCTGCTGCTCGGGCTAGGGTTGGTCCACGTACGAGTGATGAGGAGCAGAAGAGGTTAGAACGGTTTGGGAGGCTCGAACACAAAGTTTTTACCATGCCTCGGCTGCACAAGGCTCCACGGGCAGCTATTCAGGTTATTAGGGTCAGTAGCTCCGTCAGAGGAGATGTTGTTTTGAGTGCGAAGATTTGAGTTATATCAAGATAGATTGCCCCATACTATTGATTAGGGTTCCATATCAGAGCTCTCAGCCTATGATTTTTGCACCAGCAGCTACACCACTTGTAACAATCCGATCGATCGTTTTGAGTTCTAGCACGTCGTTCTACGGTTTGAGGCCTTGAGTAGCTTCACTTCATGTTTTATGACTTGTACGCATAGTCGGAATTGAATTTTGAGAAGTTCGGAGTTGATTTGGAAGGAAAATTCTCAAATCGGAAGCTTTAAGTTGGAAGAGTTGACTAAGGTTTGACTTTTGACTAAACGACCTCGGAATCGGAATTTGAAGGTTCCAATAGGTTTGTATGATGATTTCGTACTTGCGCATATGTTCGTCTTGAGTATAGGGTGGTTCAGGAGCATTTCGGTTCTTATTATGGAATGTTGACATTTTGGAAGTTTCAGAATTTGCTAAGTTTGATTTGAAGTAGACTTTGGTGTAAACGATGTCCGTTTAGGGTTTTGAGACTTGGAATAGGTTCGTATCATGAATTGTGACTTATACGCAAAGTTTGGCGTCATTCCGGAATGTTTAAATATGATTCAGACATGTTCGTCGAAGTTTGAATGTTTGAAAGTTGAAAGAAAGATTTTGATCGTCGATTCATGATTTTGATGTTATTCGCGGCATTTTGAGCCTTTGAATAAGTTTGGATAAGGTATTGGGACTTGTTGGTATGATTGGACGGGGTCCTGGGGGCATCTGCAGTGTTTTGGGATAGTTTCGGGCAAATTCCCCTTGTTTCATCAGTGCTGGTATCTAGTTTCGGGTGTGCATCGCGATCACAGAAGGGTGGTTGCGATCGCGAAGGGCTAACTGGACTGGTGGCATTTTTGTTCATCCTAATTGCATAAAGGTAGTTGCGATCGTGGAGCTGGAGTAGGTTGTTCTTCGCGTTCGCATGGGCAGAGTCGCGAACGTGGTGGGTTGTGGAGGCAGGCCTGTTTGGGAGAGTTGTGCTACGCGATCACGAAAGAGGAATATGATGAGGCTATGTTTGGCCTTCGCGTTCGCGGAGGCCTAGGCAGGTTGTGCTTCGCGATCACGAGAATGACCTCGCGTTCTCGTAGAGTAATTTCATGGGCAAGGCTGGTTGGCCTTCGCGATCGCGAAGAAGGGTCACTGGGCGGAACACTTCTTAAAAATCGGGTTTTGGATCATTTCATCTCATTTATCTCCTTGGAGCCGCCCTTAGGGGCGATCTTTGAGTGCCATTTTCGTTATCTAATATGATGTAAGTGATTCCCACTTGTTTTAAGTTAAATACATGATTTATATATGGATTTAATCATGAGATTTTGTAGGAATTTGGGGATTTTGGAAGGAAACCTAGAAGTGGTAATTTTGGATTTTGACCACGAAATTGGACATGGAATTTGGAATACATTATATATGAATTTAAACATGAGATTTTGTACAGTAATTTCATGGGCGAGGTTGTTTGGCCTTCACGATTGCGAGGAGTTTTCCGCGATCACGAAGAAGGTTCGCTAGGCAGAACACTTCTTAAAAATCAGATTTTGGTTCATTTCATCTCATTTCTCTCTTTGGAGCGGACCTTGGGGGCAATTATTGAGTGCCATTTTCATCATCTATTATGAGGTAAGTGATTCCCACTTGTTGTAAGTTTAATACATGGTCTATATATGGATTTAAACATAAGATTTTGGAAGGAAACCTAAAATTGGTAATTTTGGATTTTGACTATGAAATTGGACATGGAATTTGTAATAAATTATATATTTGAGTTCGTGCAGTTATGGGTAATGTTTATCTTCAAAAATATTCATAATCCGGGCACGTGGGCCCGAGGATCGACTTTGTTGACTTTTTGAGCGGATTTGGAAATTATTATAAATTAATTAATTATGGGTGTTGGAGTATATTTTTATTGGTTTGCATGTTATTTGACTAGTTTTGGATTGATGGGCATCGGTTTGAGGTGTTAGAGAGGCGTTGGAGCCGATTATGGAACTTCGGAGCGAGGTAAGTCTCGTATCTCACCTTGTGAGGGGGAAGTTACCCCATAGGTATCAAATTGTTATGTGCTACTAGTTCTGGGTGTTGTGTACGCACGAGGTGACGGGAGTTCATACGTAGCTAAGGCATGTTTATGTCCGGGTAGACTTAGGACTCTATCATGTAATATTTAAATTATTTGAACTCAATTTGCTAGCTTAATTACTCGAATTTATAATTTAAATTGATTTAGGAATATATTAGGCCGAGCTTTATCACCTTGAGTTGTTTGGAAAGATATTTGATAAACAGTAAAGGTTATATTCACTTTATGCTCCTGTACCTATGTTGTAAACACGTGACTCGTAATTCGATAAGTTTCTTCCTTTCCTATGGATTGGGCCAAACGTCTCGGCAGTATATTGAGATGCATCACTGGTTTGCGTTGGTCGGCCCTCGGCAGTGTATATACCACTATGGATCGGGTCGTACGACCTCGGCATAATCGTGCCTAATACCGCTAGGAGTCCGAATATTCGTGAAATGCCTTTTTTATCGAGACCTAGTATTTATATGGTATTCCTTACCCGTTTGAGATTACATTTGATATTTCTGATCTGTTGAGATAACATATGACATTCGAGAGATTTGTATTGCCAAAAGAATATTGGAGAATTATGTGAGTTATAGTTTTTACCTCACGGTTGCTGTTGTATTTCATATATGTTCATAATTTATTATATTGTTTTATTGGATCACTAGCAAGTGTCGATGTCGACCCCTCGTCACTACTTGTCCGGGGTTAGGCTAGATACTTACTGGGTATGCGTTGATTTACGTACTAATGCTACACTTTTGCACTAAATATGTAGGAATTGACATGTTCATTTGGTGATCATCCTGGCGCGTAGGTGCAACGGCTGAGGGGACTTTATTGTGAGTCATTTCCTATGCTACGTACTGCAGCCCTCAGAGTCTCCATCTTATTGATTTACTTTATCCTGTCTATTTTATATCCCAGACATATGTTGTATCATTATTGCACTCTTTAGCAAACGTTCATGCACTTATGACACCGGGTTTTGGGATGTTCTAGAATTTGTTTATGGTTTGCTTAACATCGACACACTTTTACTTTATATTTTATTTAAATTATATGTATGTACGAGTTTTAATGCACTTATGTCTCTATCTAATAAGATTCATGATTTCAAAAATAATAAAATGAATAATTAAGTTGGTAGTTCGTCGTTGGCTTACCTAACGACGACGTTGGGCGCCATCACGATCTATAGTGGGTTTTGGGTCGTGACAGCTTGGTATCAGAGCATTAGGTTCACTTGGGTCTCACGAGTCATGATCAAGTCTAGTAGTATCTTGCGTATCGGTACAAAGACATTTGTATTTATCTTAGAGAGGCTACAGGGCTGTTAGGAGCATTTCACTTCTTGATTCCTCGTCATGCGCTTTGATTCCATTGAAGCTTATGCCTTCATTTACTTCCTACCCATTCTTATACGATGATGAACGCTTGTTATCAACTGGGCATCGAGGAGTGGTGGTGGTTACATAGGTAGTGCATGATGTTGCTCCATGCGTATTCGAGTGGGCTATTATTGTCGCCTTGTGTAAGTGTGCTCTATCGTTTCCGCCCAGTGCTAGTGTTGCCTACGGTTTTGAGGATATGCATAGTGCATTATGAGGTTCATACATTGTTATCGCGCAGTGTTGGTGTGAATGGTAGGATGCTCATTTATGTGTCGCGGCAGCGAATAACTTGAAGGAGGATTACTCGGGTCATGGTTTAGAGGTTCGGCATTTAAATTCGGCGGAGGCAAGGCAATTGGAGTATGGATGTTTAGGCCTTGGTTGACGGAGTAGCGTGACTTAATATTTTCAAACGTGGTGGAATTTTCATTTGTGGTGTGGTGTCGTCATCCTTTTTGGAACGCATTAAGGTCCATTGGTGTTAGGGTCTCCTTTGATTTGTCTTCGGGGCAGGGTGTTGTGGAATGGTGCCTAAGAAGCAATTATCAGAGATGGCAGTGTATGGCAGCTTCAGAGTCGAATCAATGCTTATAATGTTGATGGCTCGAGGGAGATGATCTTTATGGAGGCTCAAAGTTGGTGGCAATTTATCCGTTTAGGTTCTACAAAGATGGATTATGATTTGAGGAAGTATTTTGGCATCAAAGAGGGAGGAAGGACATAGTTGGAGGTGTCTCGCGGTGGTTGAATTGCTAGCAGGTCAAGTATGAACAACAGAGGTTTTTAACCGAAGTAGGAGTGGCAGAGTAGCGTATGGATTTTGTGGTTGGATAGCCACATTCTTTGAGAAGATTTAGAGGGATTTGGGGATCATGATGGACAATGACTAAGTCTATGAATTTCATTTGGGATAGTGGCTACTGTACTGAGGAAGGATGAATATGATGGAAGGGAGTTTGCTTGAATGAAGAAGGGTATGAAAGCATGATTATCGTTTTGGGATGCAACATGACTTCGAGTTTCGGGATGTATAGTTGGACTTTCAGTTGATGCTAATGGAGAATGAACGGACTCTTATAGCTGGTGGACGAGCATGGCTCAGGAGGGTATACTGATTTCGTGGTAGTTATAACCAGGGAAAGGTCGTTGGTAGATGTCGATATGGGATTCCATAGGTGGGCTATCTCCTTTGAGCAGGTTAGCAGTTGCATGATTTTTGATGAAGTTCCTGCGAAGATTTATACTTCTTACTCAGCGGGAGGCATGTACTACGATGTGAGCTTAGATCGCTTGAAGAAATTGGTACGACTGTCAGGGGTTCGAATGTGCGACTGTGGCTAATAATTCAGAATATTTTATGAAATGTTTAACAAGAGATTGCGAGAAATTTGGCGGGTTAACGGAGCGAGATCATGATAACTGAGAAGGAGGAGTTATTGTGGGTTCTAGATTTATGTGATTTTTGCTTAAAGCTAAGTGGGGGAGCCCACTGCCTACAATTGGGTCACGTGGATGTGTGCCATGGCAGTATCGGTTTATTGGTACGTTGGTTGATTTTTTATCACTAAGGAAAGAAAACATCAAGGGTAATTCGAGCAAAGGACTTGATGAATGTGTGCTACATCTCACCTTATCGATCAACGAGCAGATTTTGGATTGACTCAAAGTTTATGCTTCTTGTGGATATGACGTACAAGGAAAATAATTCATCTGGTATCTTCTTGGGTAGTGTTCGTGTGTTAGCAGGGTGCTAGAGTTTGGTTATACTCGGGACCAGGTCAGAGTCTCAACAGTGGTTCTAGTGGGTTCAAGATATTAAGCGTGGTGTCTAAGAATTTTGGGTTTGTTATATGGCTGAAGACCATATTTAGCAGTAGAGTGTGAAGAATACTCGGGGAATTTCTATGTTATCATCGGGTATGCGGTGCAGTGTTAGAGAAATGGGAGAAATAGCTTCGGATTCATTAGAGGTCTTTCAGAACAGGTGTATCAATTGGAAACACTATTGACTACATGAAGAGAGTATGAGATGGTTCATGTTTATTGAGACGACGTGGTCTCGTGATTTGGGTCACTCGGGATGAGTGTTGTTTGGGGTCTGTTATGTGTTTGAATGGAGCTATTATTAATTCGAAGATAAGTCAAGAGTAAATTGGAAGAAGTTGGGTCAGTTGGTAATGGTTTGAATCAGCATGGTTGTGGAAATGATCAGTTCGTTCGGTGTGTTAAGCTATATAGGTGATTCATGGTTGTCGTGCGGGCTTGATAGCCACCGTAATTTGATTGATTTGGGGGTATTTGATTCAGATGGCTTGGTTATGTGTAAATGGATCCCGGAAGAGTTATGGCGATTTAGACCACGACTTGAGTTCTGTGTCTTTTTCGGTTATGAGAAGTTGGTTGTGTGTTGAGATTCGTCTTTTGAAATGAGTTAAGTGAAAGGTTTCTAGAAAATGAAGTGTTTATTCTACTGGTGGTTCAGGGGTTATTAGGAATTCTTGTACTCTCGCGTAGTGTCATGATAAGTGCAGTGAGTAGTATGGAAATTAGAAGTTGAGGATCAAGGTTGCGGTTCAGTTTTGATAAGGATGTAACGAGCTCGAATGGGCGGGGAGGATCTCAGATGTTCAGAGTATGCTGGCGCTATTTTAGTGTCGCTTGAGAATGGTGTTCTATGGAAGAGGCATTGTGTATTAAATTGCAGGTTCATGAAATGCGTTACAGAAATAGTATGGTTGATAGCCATGGATGTGCTGATTTTGCTACCTGGTGCGGAGGTTGTGAGAGTAACTCCCACGGGAAGATCGTATAAGTGTGACGTGTTATCCATTTGATTACTAGAGATCGAAATTAGATATAGAGATTCTAGTACTGTCGCTAATGGGAGAGTTTATGCCTGAGAGGCGCTCTGTTCCTTTGGTTGTAGACTGTGGGACTTTGTTCCGGATTGAACGACTGCTCGTATGTGACATGAATAGGGTCATTGTGGACCCTTGAAAGGTTATTGGCCAGTATGGGATGATCAGAATCGGTTTGTGGTTTGTTGGTAGATCTAATGTGAATATATGCTCTACATCATGTCGGATGTGTTCATTCAGCATAGCATTGCTTATGGAGGAGTCATGGGGCGTTGGGTGTTATTCCTGTCATCAGCTATTCTATGTAGTGTTCTATTATGCCATGTGGGTTATGAGATGGCTTGATTATTCGCACATGTGTTGTGACCCCGTGTGGTTGATGGTGTTATATAAGAATTATGGCTAGATAGGTATCTCCTTATTGATTGTTGTGTGTGGATCGGGTGGCACACCGCCATGGTATCGTGTTTTGATCGGGTTGCACACTGCAATGGTATTATGTTTGGATCGGGTTGCACGCTGCAACGGTATTATGTTTGGATCGGGTTGCACACTGCAACGGCATCATGTGTGGATTGGGTTGCACGCCGTAATAGTGAGATGTTGAGTACGGTTCCTTATACTTATTTTGTGTGCCTTGTTTCTCATATCTGAGATAGGGTCATATTGAGATTGATACACCGCTCGTATGTTAGAATCAGGTCTCGTAGAGAATTCTGGATGTTGGAATTTGGTGCTAAGGCTTACGGGCTAAGGTAGCAGGAAGGACCTTCAGTCTGGCTCGAGCCAGTGTGCTCACGTGGGTTGTGGTGGCACGAGTAGGAGCACGAGGTGTTAAACATCGATTTGGGGCAACTCCGGAGCAGTTCTTGGCATGTTCGAGGACGAACGTATGTTTAAGTGGGGGAGAATGTAACGACCCGACCAGTTATTTTGAGCTCTAGCGCGTCATTCAGCGGTTTGAGGCCTTGATTAGCTTCAATTCATGTTTTATGACTTGTACGCGTAGTCGGAATTGAATTTTGAGAAGTTCGGAGTTGATTCAGAAGGAAAATTCCCAATTCGAAAGCTTTAAGTTGGAAGAGTTCACTAAGGTTTGACTTTTGAGTAAACGACCTCGGAATTGGGATTTGAAGGTTCCAATAGGTTCGTATGATGATTTTGGACTTGGGCGTATGTTCGGGTTGAGTATCGCGTGGTCCGGGAGCATTTCGGCGCTTATTATGGAAAGTTTGCATTTTGGAAGTTTTAGAATTTCCTAAGTTTGATTTGAAGTAGAATTTGGTGTTATCGATATCCGTTTGGGGTTCCGAGCCTTCGAATAGGTTCGTATCACGAATTGTGACTTGTACGTAAAGTTTGGCATGATTATGTAATATTTAAGTATGATTTGGACGCGTTCGTCAAAGTTTGAGTGTTTGAAAGTTAAAAGAAGGGTTTTGATCATCGATTCGTCATTTTGATGTTATTCGCGGCATTTCGAGCCTTTGAATAAGTTTGGATAAGGTATTGGGACTTGTTGGTATGATTGGACGGGGTATCGGAGGCCTCGGGAGTGTTTCGGGATGGTTTCATTGATCATTTTTTGCCTGCCGAGACTAAGGCAGCCCGTGCTGCTGCGTTTGAGAACTTGAGGCAAGGTAGCCTGAGTGTGTGGGATTACCATATGATATTCGCATACTTGTCTAAACATGCTATTTACATGCTGCCCACTATGGAGGCTAGAGTTCGCTGATTTATACAGGTCCATAGTCCCTTGGTAATTAATGAGGCCGCTACAGCAGCCTGGAATTCTGATATGAACTATGGAAAGATGGTGGCATTCGCTCAAGCCACAGAGACCCGCAAATTAAGGAACAGAATGGAGCAAGAGGGTAGTAATAAGGCCCGGTCTGCGAGCAATTTTGGTGGTTCTTCTAGTGGTGGCAAGTCAACATTCAGGGGAGGGTCGTCAGGGCCATCCCAGTACTTTGCTTAGTCTTCGGCTAGTACACCGCCATCAAGGACCAGTCAGCAGCAGCAGTGGAGTCGTTTCAGGCCCAGTCAGGGCAACAGGGGCTCATATCAGCAGGGTCGTTATGGTGGTAGATTCTAGCAGCAGAGGAAGCCCCCATGTCCTCGCTGTGGAAAGATGCACCTAGGAATATGCTACATGGACTTACCCATATGCTATGGATGCGGATTGAGGGGTCACATTCAGAGGGATTGTCGTTCGTCCCGCCAGGGTGCGGGTAGGGCGTGGCACAGCCAGCCAATTCTATAGCTACTACATCCGCAGCACCTCCTCCAGCTCGAGGTACTCCAACACCCACAGGGCATGGTACAGCTAGGGGTGGAGCACAGAGTTCAGGAGGATCCGGCCATTTCTATGGTATGAGGGGTCGCCAGAATTCAGAGGCTTCTCCAGATGTTGTCACAGGTATATTGACTGTCCAATCTCATGATGTATATGCTCTTATTGATCCCGGTTCCACTTTGTCATATGTCACACCTTATGTTGCTATGGAATTTGGGATAGAACCAGAACAGCTTTATGAGCCGTTCTATGTATCTACTCCGGTTGGTGAGTCTATTTTGGCCGCGCAGGTTTATAGGGATTGTGTTGTCACGTTGTGTGGTCGGGACACCGTGGCCGATCTTATTAAATTGAGAATGGACGATTTTGATGTGATAATGGGGATGGATTGGCTTTATTCATGTTTTTCCAAGCTTGATTGTCGAACCAGAACTATTAGGTTCGAATTTCCAAATGGGCCAATTATTGAGTGGAAGGGTGATGATGTAGTGTCAAAGGTAGGTTTATTTCTTACCTTAAGGCCACAAAGATGATCAACAAGGGATGTATTTACCATTTGGTCCGGGTTACGGACACCGATGCTGAGGCACCTACACTTGAGTCTGTGCTTATTGTGAATGAATTTTCGGGAGTCTTTCTGGATGAACTCCCTGGGATCCGACCAGACAGGGAGATTGATTTTGGGATTGATGTGATGCCAGACACACATCCTATATTTATTCCACCCTAAAGAATGGCACCGGCTTATTTATTAGAAAATGGTTTCATCCGGCCGAGTGTGTCGCCTTGGGGCACACCGGTCCTTTTTGTAAGAAAGAAATATGGGTCACTGAGAATGTGTATTGACTATCGGCAGCTTAATAAGGTAACAATCAAAAATAAGTACCCACTGTCAATTATAGATGACTTGTTCGACCAATTGCAAGGTGCTCGGTAGTTCTCCAAAATTGATTTACGATCCGGGTATCACCAATTGAAGATCAGGGAGCGGGATATTCCGAAAATAACTTTTAGGACCCTGTATGGGCATTTTGAATTTCTGGTAATGTCTTTTGGGCTAACAAATGCCCCATCAGCCTTCATGGATCTTATGAATCAAGTTTTTAAGCCATTCCTTGACTCTTTTGTGATAGTGTTTATTGACGATATTCTTGTATATTCACGAAGTCGAGAAGACCATGCCGATCATCTCAAGGTAGTTCTGCAAACCCTGCATCAGCACCAGTTATATGCAAAGTTCTCAAAGTGTGAATTTTGGCTTGAATCGGTTATATTCTTGGGTCATGTAGTCTCTAGTGAGGGAATTAAGGTTGATCCTCAGAAAATTTCAGCTGTGAAAAATTGGCCGAGGCCTACAACTCCAATAGAGATTCGCAGTTTCTTAGGCTTAGCTGGATATTATAAAAAGTTCGTGGAGGGGTTTTCTACTCTTGCCTCTCCATTGACTAAATTGACGCAGAAGGCAATTAAGTTCCAATGGTCATATGCTTGTGAAAAGAGTTTTCAGGAATTGAAAGCAAGATTGACTACGGCACCGGTGTTGACTCTACCATAGGGTATAGATGGATTTGTGGTATATTGTGATGCTTTAAGAATCGGTCTTGGGTGTGTATTAATGCAACATGGAAAGGTGATAGCTTATGCTTCTAGGCAACTAAAGAATCATGAAAAGAACTATCCAACACATGATTTAGAACTTGCGGCGGTGGTAATTACATTGAAAATTTGGCGTCATTATTTATATGCGGTTCATGTGGATATATTCACGGACCATAAAAGCCTTAAATATATTTTCAAGCAGAAGGAAATGAATCTGAGGTAGAGAAGATGGCTTGAGCTACTCAAAGACTACGACATTGATATTCTATTCGGGAAAAGGCCAATGTTGTGGCAGATGCTCTTAGCCGAAAATCCATGGGTAGTTTGGCTCACTTGGAGGCATATCAAAGGCCATTGTCCAAGGAAATTCACCGATTGGCTAGTTTGGGAGTTCGTCTTGCGGACTCTAGTGAAGGAGGGGTAATTGTGTAAATTAGAGCTGAATCATCGCTTGTTGTGGAAGTTAAAGAGAAGTAATACAACGATCCATTATTGGTGCAATTGAAAGAGGGGATTCATAAACATAAGACCATGGCCTTTTCTCTTGGCATGGTTGATGGTACACTAAGGTACCAAGGGCAACTATGTGTTCCAAATGTGGATGGTCTCCGTGAAAGAATTATGACTGAAGCTCACACTTCTAGGTATTCCGTGCACCCAGATTCTACAAAAATGTATCATAATCTTAAGGAAGTCTATTGGTGGAATAATATGAAGAGGAATGTGGCGGACTTTGTGGCAAGATGTCCGAATTGTCAGCAAGTTAAGGCCGAACACCAACGGCCCGGTGGGTTAGCACAGAACATAGAAATTCCAATATGGAAGTGGGAAATGATTAATATGAACTTTGTGGTAGGATTACCCCGCACTTCGTGCATGTTTGACTCAATTTGGGTAATTGTGGATCGACTCACGAAATCAGCACACTTTTTGCCAATTAAGGCTACTGATACGGCGGAACATTATGCTCAATTGTATATCAAAGAAATAGCCAGGCTGCATGGCACTCCAGTTTCCATCATATCTGATCGGGGAGCACAATTCACTGCTAACTTTTGGAAGAAGTTTCAGCAAGGTTTGGCTACTCAGGTGAATCTTAGTAAGGCCTTTCACCCGCAGACTGACGGGCAGGCAGAGCGGACTATTCAGACGCTTGAGGATATGTTGTGTGCTTGTGTTCTAGACTTCAAAGGTAGTTAGGATGATCATTTACCACTCATATAATTTTCATACAACAATAGTTATCATGCTATCATTCAAATGGCACCGTTCGAGGCTTTATATGGTAGGAGATGTAGATCTCCCATTGGGTGGTTCAAAATTGGGGAAGCAGAGTTGATAGGGCCAGACCTCGTGCATCAGGCTATAGAAAAGGTTAAAATCATTAAGGAGCAGTTGAAGACTGCTCAGAGTCATTAGAAATCCTATTCGGATGTTTGTAGTAGCGATTTGGAGTTCAAAGAAGATGATTGGGTATTCTTGAAAATTTTCCTCATGAAAGGGATAATGCGATTTGGTAAGAAAGGGAAATTGAGTTTGAGGTATATTGGACCGTACAAAATCATTTAGAGGATCGGTGAGGTGGCGTACAAGCTTGAGCTACCACCTGAAATGCCATTAGTACACCCGGTGTTTCATGTGTCTATTTTAAAGAAAGTAGTTGGAGACCCAACAGTCATTGTTCCGGTTGAGACTATTGAGGTTAATGAAGAATTGATTTATGAAGAGATTCCAGTTTCTATTATTGATCGGCAAGTCCAAAAGTTGATAAATAAATAAATTGCATCCGTGAAAGTGCTATGGCAAAACCAACAGGTTGAAGAGGCTACTTGGGAGGCCGAGGAATAAATGAAGAAAAAGTATCCTTATTTGTTTGAATGACCATGTATTTATAAAGTTCTGATCTAGGAAAATTATAAGACTTACTTTTTATGAATTTTGTATCATTTTAATATTACTGAGACCTGCTACCCAACTCCAGGTTACTCTTTCGCCGCTTATCCTATATGTATAAATCTAAGTCCTTTAATGCTTCCTTATTACTATTCATCTTAATAATGAGGGCCTAATCTCATCTCATACTTTATAACTTTTATCCATCAATTGTTCATTCACCTTAATGTTGATCCATAATCTACCACTGATAACTTGAAACCTCTTATGTAATACATTGTCACTCGGGCTCACGTCGCATCGGGGAACATTTGAAGTGATTTGCCTGACTCACCTAGGGACGATACTATACTTCAATAACCGTATTTCATAGCATCCCAACGTGATTCATCTTATGGTGGGATGACGTTTAGGCCTTCGATTGAGTAATAATTTAAAGCAATTAGCCAATCGAATTGAGGAAGTATCTTTATTGCAACATGGATATGCCAATTTTCCTTTTGTACTCCATCCAGATAAATTTCCATATGCTGGAAAGTCATTGATGGTCCACAACAAAGAAGCATGCAACACAAAATTCTGTCTAGCTGATGTATCAAATGTCTCAATACCAACTTCCCACAACTCCTTCAGTTCCTCTATTAAAGGTTGAAGGTATGTATCAATTGCATCTGCTAGACTATCTGGACCAGGAATAAGCATTGACAAAATAAAATTTTCCTGTTTCATACACAACCAAGGTGGTAAATTATAAGGAATAAGAACCACAGGCCAAATGCTATATGGGGTTTTTGAATTCCGAAATGGTTGAAATCCATCACTAGCAAGTCCAAGTCGAACATTACGAGGCTCGGCCGCAAATGAAGGATGAAGTTCATCAAATGACTTCCATGCCATTGAATCAGCTGGGTGCCTCATTATTCCATCATCAACTCTTTTATCCTTATGCCATGTCATTAGAGTAAATGTCTTTGTAGACATAAACAACATCTGAAGCCTAGGCTTTAATGGAAAATAGCGTAAAATATTTGATGCTATATTCTTACCTTTTTTATTCCTTATTTCCCCACTATGTCTATCTATCTTCCATCTAGACGCACCACAAACTTTGCAAGAATCGAGTAAGCTATCCTCCTACAGTATAACATACAAGCATTAGTACAAGCATCAATCTTGTTGTAAGAAAGTCCAAGGTCTTGAATTATCTTATTTGCCTCATAATATGATTTTGGCAAATTGGCGCCATCAAGCAACAACTTTTCTTTTAACATTTGCAATAACATTGTAAATGATTCATTAATCCAACGACCCATACTTTTGATGTGAAGCAATTTAATTAAAGAGGAAAGCTTTGAAGCTTTTGAATTTTGGTACAGTGGCTGCTCAAAATCCTTCAATAGCCTGTAAAAAGTTTTCGCTTCAACATTTGGTTCCTCCTCAAGTAAATCGTCACTACCAGTGTGTGCAGTTCCTCCATCATGATTAGGATATAAATATCTCAACAATTCTTCTACTTCATCATCACTCTCACATTCTTCTACTTCATCACCATCTTCATCTTCAGATTCTTATAGTGGCTGACCTAAAGTTTCCCCGTGATGATATCAAAAAGTATAATTTTGAATAATTCCATATACTTTCAAATGTATCTCAACTGTATTACAAGTTCCTAATATTGTATTACAACATTTGACACATGGACATCTTATTTCATATTCTTCTCCTGTTTTCTGAAAATCATAATTCAAAAACTTTTGAGGAGAGAGTGATTTAGGGTAAGCTTCAGCTTCTAGACCTCGTATTCTAGCCTCCTAACTTATCCCGATCTCGTAAAAATTTATACTTGACTTGTCATCTTTGCTCACTCGCATTCTTGATCTTTTAAATTATTGTACCTCTGTAAAAGCTCGCACATTTCCATTTTTAGCATAGCTTGTCCTAACAGACAATTTTGAACTGAATGGTGGATTTGGAGAGTGGTTCATCCATGTTATACTTTATAGTCCATGATCATCTTTGAAGTATCGACCACATGACGTCGCTCGTCCCAGATCATGTCTTCTTATTTTAATAGTATTCTAGTTTATGACTCTGCTATCGTCTATGTTCTTTACACGAATGGAAAAAATTATGCTCCCTCGCCCCGGTAACGTCTCTGAGTCCCGCAACTGTGGGTGCACATATTTAGCCTGTCATCTCCACTCCATCTTTTGTTATTTCTAAGGATGGTACTCTTCTAAATAGCTTTATCGTAGAGTTGTTATTGAATATGGCAGATGTACTATCTCTCTCGTACTCCTGTTATTAAGAGTAATTTTGCAATGTTTTGAGTCACTATTTCTATAATCATCTGGGTCTAATAATCGGACTCCTGATTTACTTAGCTTTTGTAACTCTCGAGCTTCCTCTTCCCTCTTAGCCTTTAAGTAGGCTTAAGCTTCATCCAATCTGTGGCTCAAGGTATTAGCTATTACATTAACCTTTTGTGGATGCTTTGGAACATCTATGTTATAATCTTATACCAATTTAAGCCTTTGTCTGTGATGTGGACCCAATTCTTTCTTTTAACGATATACGGGAGTCTCCTATAGCTGCAAGAATATCAACATATATGTTGCATGGAAAATACTCCGAAATGTTATGTGCGTTCAAAACATAACTAACTTTGGGTCATAGATTGAATAATTTCTTTCATGCCTTCTCAGTTGTCTTTAAACATAAGCAATTACTTTTCTTAGTCGTTCTGCCACTTGTTGCATGAATAATTGGCTTATCTTAGTGCCCACGCATATTGAAATTTCATGTAACTCATATGATCTTTGAACATTAATTTTGATTTTACTTCTCGTTCATTAGTCACGATAGGTGCTGCTTTCTTATGGAGTGCATACAATGTTCTAATGGGACTGTTGTTACAAGATTATTTCTTCTATAATATCGAATTCAGGTTGTTATGCTTAGGTCGAAGCTTTCTTGCTTATTCCCTCAGCTAGTCTTTCGTTGTAGTAGTCTTACCTATCACAATTACACCCTCATTCTACTACCAGGGCAGCATTCCATCTCTTCTAAATACTCCTAGTCTTAAACTCCTTTGAGTTCATTCAGGCTATACTGAGCTTTCTATAACTTACTGAAACCATCAACTCTCTTGGGTTATTTCCTTTGTCTTAACACCTCTTGTACTGGATCCTTATGTATCAAGTGTTCATTCGCACATGTTTATCAAAAATATCTGGTGCAGTAACCCTAACTGCCTCTTCCCGACGTCGTATTTGCATAATGTTCTGGAGTATAATCATATCTGTAGGATCTAAATAAATGCAATATCATTCCTTTCGCCTTTTTACTGCATTCTTCTTGTACTATTCCATAGTTACCTCTTCATTTTTGGCGTCTTTTTCACATCTTCACGGACTCTTGCTCGCCTTGTGGTAATCCTTCTGTACCAAGGATAACTGAATTTCTTACGCACGAGGGTGAAAACTAGTGTAGTTGTCACCCTTAGTCCCTTAAGCTTAACTCTGCTCACAGTGCTTGCTTTAGGGAAGCGTCTTCCTGAATGAACTTTAAAGGTTATTCTTCTGTTGTCCATTCTATTATTACCAGAACGCGATCTCTGAAATTCTCACAATGCTGACTATTATCAAATCCTTCGGTCCCTAATTCATGTTCAGTTTATCTTGTTCACTAGCCCATACTGATTTCTATTACTCTGGGGGTCTAACATTTCCTTATGGTAATCACATTGGAGTCACCAACTCATTTCTTAAAATGAGGATATGACTTTTGGCCTATACTCTTTTATTGTCTTAAGGCTTGTCACCTCTTGTCTTTTCCTTCATTTGACTATAGACTCTATCATCCTGTCATATTTTGATTTACCGTTATTACCCATTTATCACATCTTACTCATAATGCTTCATTTACTCTCTTCTTATTCTCCTGCTAATATTTCTGCCTATCACCTTATTCTGAAAACTTCAACAAAATATTCTTTTGCTTTTAGCTCCCCTTGCTCCATCCACTTGATCTTCGGGTTGCCTAACGTTCTCTCTTTACTAGGGACTGGAGCCATACTAAGGTAAATATTTATCCCTTCTAGGATTCCAGTGCCAATCTTCTAAATTTTCTAGACATTCTAGTATTCATATCTAAATGTACTATTCTAAAGTGCACCATCTAGGTGTCTCACAAGGAGAACTATTACCATGTTTGCAATATCCTTCAGAAATGTCAGCTAACGCTAACAATCCATCCACCATTTGGGTTACTCTAACCCCAGCTGGATCCTGATATCCCATCCTTCCCTTAAACTATATCTGTTAGCTTCCACAGGGCATAACTAAGATGGGTATGGCCAATTGTACATACATCTATTACTGTTGAAGGTAACTCAGAATGCTTATATTTATCTGCCTGAATTGTAAATACTAATAATCTTCACTAACTGGGTACCTCGTACTGTTCTTCACCTTGCTTCTTTTACTTGTTGAAACTTGTATCTACCTTCTGATTCTCTCGTTGCTTTTTAGCATATGGGTGAATAGATATTCATGCCTTAGGGCTCCTTATCAAGAAGCTTACACGTCTTAGTACACACATGATCTACTGAAGACTTTACATTTACTCATCATAAGCATGATGCAAAATCGAGTTCCTCTGACTCAACTCTTCCACAGCCACATTCAATCTCTTACCAATTGTCTTTCTGGATGTAGGTATTATTGTATTATGAATAAAATAGAATTTAGGAGTTTGAATTCTTCCAACTAAGCTCTACCACATGATCTAGAGTAAGAAGAAAGAATGGCAGTCCTAAATGCCCTATAGCCTCCTACTTATAAGTGTAGTGCATGACACACCCATAAACAACACTCTATTAGACATGACTTGTAGACTCCCTAGGACAAAACTGCTCTGATACCAAGTTTGTCACGTCCCAAACCGAAGGGCCGCGACGGGCACCCGGTGCCTTACTCAACCGAGTACTAACGTTACGTATATTTCCTCTAATAATATCATGGGTAAATGGGCCAGAAGGGTCATCATGATAACATAAATAAAACATGAGGGAATACTCGATATAGGACGACCCAACATGATATACAAACTTACACATGTGACATACAGGCCTATAAGGCCGACATGATTATTTTTACACTCAAAACATAGGCCGACAAGGCCATACAAGTATCCATATACATGACATCTATCTACAAGCCTCAAAGAGTACATATACGTTATAAAGGTCAGGATAGGGCCCCGCTATACCAATCAATAAATGTCTAAAGCATACTGAACAAATAGGCAATTCCGGAGCAAGTGGAGTGCACTAACACTTCTTGCTGAGCTGATAGCCTACTAGGAGGATTGTCAATCTGTCTATCGAGACCTGCGGGCATGAAACGCAGCATCCTCAGGCAAAAGGGACGTCAGTACGAATAAAGTACCGAGTATATAAGTCTGGAAAGCATAAATAAGAACAGTAATGTAAAGAGACATAGAGAAGATACAACATGTAACATCTGAGTGCATATGAGGGCAGTTGACATGAAATGCATGATACATATATACATATACTTTTAAAACCATACACCTCTGTGGGCATCGTCATCATTATATCGTACCCGACCTCGAAGAGGACTCAAAAAATATGTACCCGACCATCATAAGGCTCGGTAGAATCGTACCCGGCCACGTGAAGCTCGGTAAACCCAACTGATGAGTGGTTGCACAATAGGTGCCGTACCCGGACAACTAAAGCGGGGCTCGATGGAGTAAAATAGATACATATATATATATATATATATATATATATATATATATATATACATATATACATATATATATATATATATATACACACATACACACACACACACATATATATAATGCATGCTGGACTCATGAAATAACATTCTAAACCTTTTAGAGTGATGTAAGGTTGTCGCATCTTCGATTCACATTATGGACATCCATACCATTAATATGAATGTCAATATGATTCAAGGATCATACATGCTGGCTAAGATTAACTTGATAAGGAAAGAACGACACAGACAACCTTAGTTGCTAGGAGTAGATATGCTATGAAATATCGTATTGTTTATGTTCATTTCACTTTAGAACATGCCAAAAGAATGAAGGAAGTGACTTAACATACCTTTGCAATCTTCTCTCCAATCGTCAACCAAGCTCAATATGATCTTCTTACGTCTACAATTAGTAAACTGATTCCGTCGTTATCATATAAGCGTTGCAACTCTTATATTTCGAAACTAATATTCTACAAGAAAACGGACAACACCTCCCCTATTTTACTACATCCCATAAGTTACTAAAAGTCACCAAACAACCCAAACAACAATCAGTAGCTATATGGAACACAACCAGCACAATAACACGTCGAGCAACAAGCTCGTTTTAAGTTTAATAACACTATATTTTGAATCATATCCCTCTTATTTATATTTAGTAAAATGTTGATAATAACAACACAATATACTCAGGTTATTCCATATATTTTCCAGCCATAAAACGCTGCAAGAGCACCTCCCAAACAGTCCAACAATCAACCAACATTATTAACAAGCCTTTCGATCGATATCTCACAAGTTCTAGCTTCAACGACTTAGTCGTAACTTGGAAAATATTAAATACATGTAGATAGAACAACTCCAATTTGAGCTTACTTCACCATGAAATATCCTTTCAACGCAGCCACAAGGACAAGGAAGCGAAACTAGCTAAGATTCGGGTTTCTTGGCACTAGAATCACTTTGGAAGACTTGAAACCACCTAGGGTTGATATAAAAACCTTGAAAGAGTATTTTACAGAAATTAAACCCCTTTAAAAAAACTCCCCACACGAGCTGGAACCACATCAAAATCAGCAACCACAAGAAGAACAAGAAATTCACTAGTGCCACGGGATTCCCGACATATGATTTGTGTTGTTTGCCCTTGGTTTGGGTCTTGGATAATGAGAGAACTTTGAGAGAAAGTTTTTAGGTGTCTAGGGTCTGAAGAGAGTGAAAATGAATGAGTTAAAACGGGCTTTAGGCGTCACATATATATATGAAAATATCTCAACTGCCTAAGTGGGTCCCATAGGGAGCTGCTTGGGCAGTCTAGCAAAAATGCAAATATCTCTCTACTCCGATGTCGTATCGACAAACAGTTTAATGTGTTGGAAACTAGACTTGTAGATCTTTAATTTGATAGATAGATCACCCTGTAATTCTTGTTATATTGAGATAAAATCTCTGCTACATGTTACCTATTGTTCAACACATTTATGAATGTAACTTGTGATGACCTTTGCCAACTTTTGTTCCACAACTCACTTGACTTCAAAAATCAACATACTACTATCATACGACTATAATAACTCATAAAATAACCTACCTTTCATGTTAAGTACTATAGTCTCACCCCAAAAGTACATGTTATAACATTCCCAACTTGTCGACTTCCGATGAAACTTATTTTCTTCAATTCGTTTTGCTTCTATGCCTTCTAACCCTCTTGGTACTTGTTATTCATGATCATAAATATTTGTAACTTCCAAGGTAACACGATTAACTTACCTATTTTATTCCAAAGAGAATCTTATTTTCGAGCTTACATCAATTGACTTACGACGTACTTTTGCGTACGAAAACATGGGGTGTAATAGTATTGTCCAAACTAAGGGCGCAGACATGTTGGTAGATCTTAAGTTATTCAGGTGTGGGATGCAACGGGTTCTTGTATCTTGCTGGTGCTATAAGATCTTATGAAGGTTGGTAATATGGATCATCGGATGTTGTGCCATATGCCTTCGCGCTAAGTGGGGGAGTCTATTATCGACAATCAGATTTCATAGGCAAGTGTAGTTTATTTTATAAACCACTAGGCAGATTTCCTCGTGTTAGATTTTATATATATAAATAAAATTACACCAATGGAGAGGGACATGGACCTAACCTCTGAATTTATGATAGATCTCCATTTGATTGTCAAAACATGACAATCAATTGGGTCCAAAGAGTTAGTTGAAGTTAGACCTATTTGAATGAAACAACTATCAAACCACATGTGGTCGGCAGCTGTAATCCCAAAAACAAATTGAAGAGATCCTAGGTCAACTATACAAAAATATGAACTAAAGCTAACTATGCGAGGTAGGTGATGAAGGACTCCTTCCATTTACAAAAAATTCCACCTCGGAACAATGAAATAGCACTCCTTGTGAAAGGTGACAAAATACAGATGTACAATGATTTAAGAAGAGCATTCCAGCATGTGATATAGGCTATCTTCCACATTGCTTTATTAGAGATTTCTAAGAGAGCCAAGTTGAAGATAGGTATGCGTAGCTTCAAGAAATATTTGACAAAAGAGATGGAGCAGTTGAATCTCAGGAACAAGACATTGTCCTCCATTTCATTGATGCTGTCAGTGTTGTAACATGAGCAATAAAGTGATGATGCATTATTCAAAAGACTGGTGCAGAACCTCTGGAATTGAGAGTGATCCCGGGCTTTGAGGATAACATGTGTTGTCTGATTTGTGAAAGTCAAGTGGCTGCAGACAGAGTAGAGTGGAGTTGATTGGCAGCATGTGTTTCAGCTGCTCTTGTAACGTTTGTTCTCTAAATGGTTGGAGAGGTTGACATGAATAGCAGGGAAAATTGGGTGTGAGCCCCTAAATGTGTCCATTTGGTTTCCTCTTGGATGTAAACATATGGTTTTGTCTGTGGATGTTTGGTATGTTTGAACCATTTGATGTACTCTAAGCAGATTGAGCACTATTAGTGCTAATACCACACCCTTAGAATACCTCAATGGGTTTAACATACTAGGATTAATAGTACCTGCATGAAGAAGCAAACAAGTTAGTGTAAACAGTGACTCCATGATAGTTTCTTTTAGAGATGTTGCCAATTGTATATCCTCCAATGTTAGTGGCATGCAGTTAGGAATCTGGTGCATTTTTGCCATGAAAATGAAGGATAAATGGTGTGTTTTGATGGTGAGTGCTTGTAAGGATTCAAATTGTTGAAGCCAAGGCTGTGTGGGAGTGTATGGGTCTCCTGCCGGGATTGTAAGGCCCCGTAAAAATATTTCCTAATGATTTAAGATTTTAAAGTGCACCAATAGTTTTTGGGAATAACGTTTTAGAGTATTAAAGGAGATCTATGGGATATAACCACATCATTTTGAAATAACAATATATGTTTAAGGTGTGTTGGAACATATTAAGGAGGTTTGTGAGTGAGAAGAATTTGTGTGGAACAAGTTGGATGCATTAAGTGGAAAGGAGGTCTCAATTTGCACAACACCTTACTTTAAGCGGGAATTACTCTTATAGCAAAAAGATATTTTTCATGAATGTTTTCCATGGAGCATAGCCCTTCGAGTCTTGTTTCAAACGCATCAAACCATTTGTCATTTGGATATTTCTACAAGATGTTATGATCAAATTACTAAAATGAGGCGGGTGGAACAAGGAAAGTTTTGCTCAGGGTTTAAGGCCTTATATCGCGCCTCGAGATCTCCACTTTGCGCTTGTGTACCCCAGATGGATATGGATGAGGGTAACATCATGTAATCATGGTTTCATACTTATATGAAAGTTTGGAAGTGAATTGGGGTCTACATCATAGCAAGGTATCGAAGGAGGGTAAGTTGGAAAATAAGAAATATAGGAAGGATGCATCTAGGGGGCTCGTTTGAACTCGTGCGCTGCACGGGTTTGAACGAGCAAAGGCCCCCAGACATTTCAACAAAATAGCAAAGTATTGACCCAGCACACGAATTTAAATGAGAGCTCGTCCATTTCCACACGACGCACGAGGATGGACAAGCTTGGCCTGAAGCCTTTATAAAGGGAGTTTCAGCAGCACATTTACCCCAATCCTCTTGGCCGATTCTTGGATCTTCTCTCCACTCTCTCAAGACCCCCAACTCCTCCCATATTCAAGGTGAGTAATCCCTACTAGTTTAGTGTTTCATTCCATCAATTCCACCCTAAAACTAACCATATCCACCATGGAATCATTAGATTTTCAAGGAATCTTCCCTAGAGCTCAAGTGAGGACTTTGCAAGATTCACGCCCAAAGGTAATTCCATCTCCTTGGACTTGCATGTATGACTTAATAATGAGTATATGAATATCAATTTAGAGCTAGAACTTATTGCATGCTGATTGGAATCCATAGTTTCACCAATTGGAATTTTTAGAATTTGTAGAGAATAAAAAGTGATTTGTTTGATGAATTGTTTGGTTGGGGATGGATGGTAAGACATGAATACGTTGTTGGAGGTCCTAAACTATTAAAGGCTGTTTGTAATATGAATTGGTAGGGAAAAGAGTGGGTATTGGATAAATAAATATCATCAATGAAGGTTGTAGAGAAATGTGCACACTCAATGTTTGATAAAATGCCTAAGTGAGCTGAATGCTATGAACACCTTCCTATATATTGAAAGTGATGCCTATGCCTAAGTGATCAGCTTTTGTTAGAGTTTCTACAATGTTCCACTACCCTTGGCAACGTCAATATATAGAAATATGGTCAGTCACCGAGGAGCTGAAAGTCCTTTATATAAAAACATTTGGGAGTATCGTCAGTCACCGAGGAAGGGTATGTTGAAATGACCTAACCCCGAAACTACACGTGCCGGTATAGGAGTGTATTGTGATTATTACCCTTATTTGGGATGAGATTGATGTGATGAGATTATTCCCTTTAAATGGGATGAGATGATTGCTAGTGAAGGGTGATGTCGATCCACATAGCATTGTGGTGAGACGGCCTAGCCGATCGGGTCGAGATCGGACGTCATGCCGCACACATGGTGGTGATTGTACTTGAGATTGTGATTGAGGTAGTGATTGAGATTTTGATAGTGATTGCGATTGTGGTTGATGTATTTGGGTAAGATGGCCTAGCCAATCGGGCCGTGATCGGACTCCGTGCTAAAATCACGATGGTATATCGGTGCTAAAGATCTCCCAACCTATTATATGGAAATTTACTTGAAAACTTGTCTTGCTCCTAACTTGATGTTTTGGTATTGTTTGAGGCTCCCATTGATTCTATGATTGTTCCCCCCTTGTATTATTAATCGTTCTATTGCGAGGGTGTTTAGTCATTCATACTAGTACTATTCCTCATAAGGCCTGATAAGGAGCCATCTGAATACTAGATTGGAAGGTGTTATTGTAGGCAAACTCTGCTAACGGAAAAAACTGATCCCATGAACCTCTGAAATCCATAACATAGGCACGTAACATGTCCTCAAAGATTTGAATGGTGCGCTCGGACTGTCCGTCCATATGAGGATGGAATGTTGTACTCAACTCAGCCCGTGTGCCCAACTTTCACTGCACTGATCTCCAAAACCGTGATGTGAACAGTGTGCCTCGGTCAGGAATGATGGAAATGGGCACACCATACTAGCAGATAATCTCCCGGATGTAGATATGAGCCAACCGCTCTGAAGAATATGAAGTCACCACCGGAATGAAGTGTGTGGACTTAGTCAAACGGTCCATAATAACCCAAACTACGTCATATTTCTTCAAGGTCCGTGGCAAGCCCACAAAATCCATAGTGATGCACTCCCACTTCCACTCCGGTATCTCCAATCTCTAAATCCACCCTCCCAGTTTCTGATGCTCATGCTTCACTTGTTGACAATTCAAACACCGAGAGACATAAACAACAATATCTTTCTTCATTCTCCACCACCAATAGTGTTGTTTCAAGTCATGGTACATCTTCGTGACACCTGCATGAATGGAACAACACGAGTTGTGAGCCTCCTGAAGGATCAAACCTCTCAACCCATCAACATTCGAAACACAAAACCGGCCTTGAAGCCGCATAACACCATCATTAACAATCACAAACTCCGTAGCACCACCCCGTTGCACCTTATCCTATAATACCAACAAGTGAGGATCATCAAACTGGCGAGCCTTGATACGCTCCAACAACGAAGATTGTGCCATAAAACAAGCAAGAACACGGCTGGGCTTCGTAACATCCAATCTCACAAACTGATTGGCCAAGGCCTGAACATCCATGGCTAGTGGCATCTCTGTTATCGGTAAATATGCCAAACTGCCCATACTCTCCGCCTTCCTACTCAATGTATCGTCCACCACATTGGCCTTCCCGGGATAATATAATATGGTGATATTATAGTCTTTCAGCAACTCTAACCATCTATGTTGCCGCAAATTAAGAACCTTCTGCTTGAACAGGTGCTGGCGACTCTAATGGTCGGTATAGACCTCACAATAAACACTGTACAAATAGTTCCTCCAAATCTTCAATGCGTGAATAATGGCTCCCAACTCTAAATCATACACATGGTAATTCTTCTCATGAACCTTAAATTGCCGAGACGCGTGGGCAATCGCCCTACCGTCCAGCATCAACACTGCGTCAAGCCCAATAATGACACATCACAATACACAGTGTAAGATCTAGAACATGTTGGCAACACCAACACTGGGGCTGTAGTCAATGCAGTCTTGAGCTTCTAAAAGCTGTCCTTACACTCATCAGACCACCTAAATTGGGCACCATTATGGGTCAATCTAGTCAAAGGTGCAGCAATGGACAAGAAACCCTCCACAAAACGACGATAATAACCTGACAAACTAAGAAACTCTGAATCTCAGTAGCTGAAGACGGTCTGGGCCAGCTCTGAACTGCCTTAATCTTTTTCTGATCTACCTTGATCTCCTCACTAGACACCACGTGGTCCAAGAACGCCACCGAATCAAGCCAAAACTCACACTTGGAGAATTTCGCATATAGCTTCTTCTCTCTCAAAGTCTGGAGTACCATCCTCAGATACTACTCATGATCCTCCTGGCTACGCGAGTACACCAATATATCATCAATGCATAAGATGACGAATGAATCGAGGTACGGCTGAAACACATTGTTCATTAGGTTCATAATGTCACGCCCAAAAATCGAGGAGCGCGACAGGCGCTCAATCGAGTGAACCCGACCGAGAAAGCCTATTAGATTCCTTCTACCCAAACTCATTCATGAATAAAGAGAATATATGTTTTCCTTAATTAAATAATAAAGTGTTCATGTCTGCAATTACTAATTTCTTACCATGAGTTTCACCATTTTTAAAGTCCAAATGGACAAGTAATACAACCACAACATAGCATAGTTTGTATTTCTGAGCACCAATACACAACCCACACTATGTCTACCAAGACTCTATAGATAAAGAAGAGTACAATGATAACACCGACAACAAGGCCCCAGCTATACCTCAAATAGAATACTCAAAATATATAATACTCATGACCCCGGGATGAAGTGGGGCTCACCAAGTCAGTTGGGAAGAAGGTGCACTACTATCACTGATCAATATCTCCTACTGGGGAACCACCTGCATCCATTGAAAAATGCAACGGCAAAAGGGACGTTAGTACTGTCGAATAGCACTAGTATGTATAACTAAACACCCTCTCAATAGAATGACAAATAATACAAACAAGATTATCATAATATCAATGGAAGCTTTAGTCAATATAAAACCTCAATTTAGGATCAAGACACTATTCAAATTAATTTCCATATCTCACATTGGGAGATTTTTAGTATCGATATACCATTGTTCACAATACCATTATTACCATACCAATACCACCGTACTCTCAGCATGAAGTCCGATCATGACCCGATCGGCTAGGCTATCTCATTAGAGACATCAACCATAATTACTCTCAATATCAATGCCACCACCTTTAACACGGATTCCGATCATGACCCGATCGACTAGGCTATCCATTAAGGACATCAACCACAATTACCATTTCAATTACAATTTCCAGCACAATCGCCACCATGTGTGCGGCATGGTGTCCGATCACGACCCGATCGGCTAGGCTGCCTTAATCGAGAAATCAACCTTTTTATATCAATCATCGCATTTCATACTCCTTTCCCATCTTTTCATTTCATTGGAACTAAAGGCCATAATTATAAAAATCATTCTTGGCATGTTAGCAGTATTTAGAATTTCATGCTCACATTTTTACTTTCAAACATCATCATCATCATCACAAACAACAACAATTCAAATCAAGGTGTGTAGTACACATGTGAGCAATTAAAAGTCTAAGGTACATTGAGATATTTCACAAAATTTAGCATAATAGCCTTCGTTCGAACTCGACTTGAAGTCGCCATATTATTAACGCACAGTCCATACTTGAACACATCCTCAATTGGCAACGTAACATGAATAAAGCATTTAGGATATTTATTGAACATATATCTTTCAACACAAACTTACTCAGGACGTATATCTTTCAACACAAACCCCTCGGGTCGTATATAAATTACATGAATATCGTGGGATTTAATTCTAAGAAAAGAGTTTAGCCAACATACCTCTCTTGAGCTTCCTTACACTCTAAATGTTCCAGAATTCTTAGCAACTTCAATCTATTTTAGAAATATAACAAATCGAACCAAAGTTAGGAAGACGCTCATGATTCTAGCTCATTTGAGCATTTTATCAATCACTAGGTGTGGATTAAGGTTCAAGGCCCTTTTTATGAAGAATTCCATCATCCCACAACTCAATCTTTACCATTTTTAGCTCAACAATCTTCCTACACACTTTTATAACTCATGCATGTAAATAAACAACCCTCCTACCCAGAAATTATCTTGCTAATTGTCTATTTCTACTTAAAATTCGAAAGTGAGGGTTAGGGTGCAGAATCTTACCTCTAGGATGAAGACCTAGTGAGTTTCCCTTCTTAATCTTTCAAAACTTAGGCAAGAATTGAAGAACAATTATTGAAGAATACCTTCTCACTCTAGGGAACTCTCTCTCACTCTAAAATATCAGATTATAGCTAAAAAATGACCCAAAGAGTGTATTTAACGAAATAGGGTCGGGTTTTAAAAACCCAAAAATGGAGCTCCGGAACGGTTCTGCGGTCACATATGCAACTGCATAATGGTCGCATACTTACTGACAAAACTGATCAAAAATCTGTCTGTGTATGCGGCCACTATGCGGTCCGCATAACTGTTATGCGGTCGCATAATGCACCGCATAACAGTTATACGGTCGCATAGTCGACCGCATAGCTGCTGCCAGATTTGGCCCTCTCCTGCTCACTTCTGCGGCTATTATGCGGCCCGCAAAGTGATTATGTGGTCGCATAATGGACCGCATAAACGCACTTTTCTGCCAAATATTTTCCTTTACTTTCCGGTGCATTGTTCAACCCAACAAGTCCGAGCCGCGACGAGCAAGCTCCCCACGAAGAATTTCTACAATCCTCAAACACGTAAGCCTAGTCTGGCACCATAAAATATTATTTTCTTTGCAAATTTTACCTGGCTTTACACTTAAGTACTTTAAAATTTTTCGGGGTGTTACACATAAAGGCTGCTAGGGCATTGTTCAGCCCAAAAGACATCACAAGAAACTCGTAGTGACCATAGCGGGTCCTGAATGCCGTCTTCAGAAAATCAGAATCTCGAATCTCCAACTGATGATACCCTGACTTCAAATTAATCTTCGAAAACACTCTAGCACTCTAAAGCTAGTCAAATAGGTCATCAATGTGCGGTAGTGGGTACTTGTTTTTTTATTGTAACGTTTTTTAGCTACCGGTAGTCAATACACATCCTCATAGTATCATCCTTCTTTTTCACAAATAGAACTGGCGCACCCCAAGGCGACACACTGGGCCTGATGAAGCCCTTATCAAGCAACTCTTGAAGTTGTTCCTTTAACTCTTTCAATTCTGCTGGTGCCATGCAAAACGGTGGAATAGAGAGGGGCTGAGTGTCCAGCACCGGATCAATACCAAAATCAATGTCCCTGTTGGGTGGCATACTTGGCAGGTCTGCAGGAAACACATCTGGAAAGTCTCTCACTACTAGGACTGACTCAATGATAGGAGTATCAGCACTAACATCCCTCACAAAGGCCAAATATGCCAGACATCTCTTCCGAACAATCTGTTGAGCCTTCAAATATGAAATCACTCTACTCGGGACATAATCCAAGGAACCTCTCCACTCAACCCTAGGCAACCTCGGCATCGCCAATGTCACGGTCTTAGCGTGACAATCCAAAAAAGCGTGACATGGTGAAAACCAATCCATGCCTAAAATTACATCAAAATCAACCATGCTAAGCAGTAAAAAGTCAACTCTCATCTCTAATACCCCAATAATCACCACACACGACCAATGCACGTGGTCTACAATAATAGAATCACCCACCGGTGTAGATATATGAACAACCATAACTAAAGAATCATGGGGTATATCCAAATAAGCTTAGTCCGGCACCATGAAACATTATTTTCTTTTCAAATTTTACCTGACTTTACACTTAAGTACTTTGAAATTTTTCGGGGTGTTACATTCTCCCCCGCTTAGGATGATTCATCCTCGAATGAGGGTAAAAATCCGTCATTAGCATCTTATGTAACTCAGTTTGTTTTATACCACACACTAGCAGCCCTAAATTTGACTAACTCCCTAAATTTCCAAATATTTCGCCAGAGTTTCCCTTATAATTAGGCCTATCCACCAGTCAAGGAGCCCTAGAAACACATCCTAACAACATATACATATTCCAACGACGTAACATAATACAAAACAACACCAACTGTGGCCTCATAAGCAATATATTTCGAGAAAGGAACACCCTTAACGCCAATTGTATAAAGTAAGAGTTGTGGTATAGTATGACCTACCAGGATGTAGTAAAGCCGTAAGCATAGATAACCGAGGGCAAGATATAGCAATAGGCGTAAGTTCGACAAAGTACCGAGCGAAGAACTTCAGTACACCTATCGATGCCCAGAGGGACAGCTTGTCATAGTTCTGTATATGTTCACAAAGTGAGGCCTAGAGATTGGCTAAAAGCTGGAGGAAAAAGGAGAGAAGAGTCGCATAGGCGCACATATAATGACAGAGTCGTACAGGCTGCATGACAGAAGGTAGCAACAGTTACGAGATTGGAAGAATTCCGACCACAAGTCGTGGTGTGAGAAAGAGACCTAAAGGGGGGAATGCCCTAGCGTTTAGATTTATTCATAGAACATTTGCCTAGATGACAAGGACAGTATTAAAGTATTCATAAAAGCTATAGGTTATAAGACTGATAAGCGCACAAATCAACATTCGAGAACGAATGTTCCAAAGGGGGATATGATGTTACACCTCATATTTTTATACGCAAAAGTATGTCGTAAGTCAATCGATGTAAGATAGACAATGAGATACTATTTGGAAGAACATAAGTAAGTTAATCATGTTACCTTGGAGGTTACAAATATTTATGATCATGAATAACAAGTACCAAGAGGGTTGGAAGGCTTTGAAGCTAAATGAATTGAAGAAAATAAGTTTCGTCGGAAGTCGACAATTTGGAAATGTTATAACATGTACTTTTTGGGTGAGACTACGGTGATTAACATGATAATAAGGGTATGTTATGAGTTATTATATTCGTATGTTGAGTTTTGAAGTCAAGCGAGTTGTGGAATAAAAGTTGGCAAAGGTCACAAGTTACATTCATAAATGTGCTGAACATTAGGTCACATATAGCAGCTTTTCTCTCAATATAACAAGAATTACGGGGTGATCCACCTATAAAATTGAATATCTATGAGTCTAGTTTCCAACGCATTAAACCGTTTGTCGATACGACATCGGAGTAGAGAGATATTTGTATTTTTGCAAGACTGGGCAAGCAGCTCCCTATGGGACCCACTTATTTGGTTGAGATATCTTGATCTATATGTGATGCCTAAAGCCCATTTTAACTCATTCATTGTCACTCTCTTCAGAACCTATACACCTAAAAACTCTCTCAAAGTTCTCTCATTATCCCAGACCCAAACCAAGGGCAAACAACACAAATCAAGTGTCGGGAATCCCGTGGCACTAGTGAGTTTCTTGTTGTTCTTGTGGTTGCTGATTTTGGTGTGGTTCCAGCTCATGTGGGGAGTTGTTTAAAGGGTTTTAAGTTCTGTAAAATAGTCTCCCAAGTTTTTCATATCAACCCTAGGTGATTTCAAGTCTTCCAAAGTGATTCCAGTGCCAAGAAACCCAAATCTCAGCTAGTTTCGCTTCCTTGTTCTTGTGGCTGTGTTGGAAAGATATTTCGTGGTGAAGTAAGCTTAAATTGGAGTTTTTCTATCTGTTTAAAGGTAAGTAAATTCTTATTCTACATGTATTTAAGCTTATCCATGTTACGGCTAAATCGTTGAAGCTAGAACTTGTGAGATATCGATCGAAAGGCTTGTTAGCAATGTTGGTTGATTGTTGGATTGTTTGGGAGGTGTTCTTGCAGCGTTTTATGACTGGAAAATTTATGGAATAACCTTAGTATATTATGTTTTTATTATCAACATTTTCCTGAATATAAATAAGAGGAAAATAATTCAAAATATAGTGTTATTAGACATGAATCGAGCTTGTTGCTCGACGTGTTATTGTGTTGGTTGTGTTCCATATAGCTATTGATTGTTGTTTGGGATGTTTGGTGACTTTTAGTAACTTATGGGATGTAGTAAAATAGGGGAGGTGTTGTCCATTTTCTTGTAGAATATTGGTTTAGAAATATGAGAGTTACAACGCTTATATGATAGCAACGAAGTCAGTTGACTAATTGTAGATGTAAGAAGATCATATTGAGCTTGGTTGATGATTGGAGAGAAGATTGCAAAGGTATGTTAAGTCACTTCCTTAATTCTTTTGGCATGTTCTAATGCGAAATGAACATAAACGATACGCTATTTCATAACGGATCTACTCCTAGCAACTAAGGTTGTCCATGTTGTTCTTTCCTTATCAAGTTAATCTAAGCAAGTATGTATGATCCTTGAATCTTATTGAGGTTCCTATTGATGGTATGGATGTCCATAATGTGAATCGAAGGTGCGACAACATTACATCATTCTAAAAGGTTTAGAATGTGATTTTGTGCTACCAAGCCATGCTATAGTCGGTCGGGTACGGCACCTATTGTGCAACGACTGATCAGTTGGGTTTACGGAGCTTCACGTGGCTAGGTACGATTCTACCGAGCCTTATGATGGTCGGGTACGTTTTTAATGAGTCCTCTTCGAGGTAGGGTACGATATGATGATCATGATGCCCATAGAGGCGTATGTTTTTAAATGTATATGTATATATATGTATCATGCATTTCATGTCAGCCGCCCTCAGAGGCACTCAGATGTTATATGTTGTATCTTCTCTATCTCTCTTTACATTACTGTTCTTATTTATACTCTCCTGCCTTACATACTCGGTACTTTATTTGTGTTAACGTCCCTTTTGCCTGGGGATGCTGCGTTTCATTCCCGCAGGTCCTGATAGACAGGTTCACAGTCCTCCTAGTAGGCTATCAACTTAGCGAAAGATGTTGGTGCACTCCACTTGCTTCAGAATTGCCTATTTGGTCAGTATGCTTAAGACATGTATTGATTGGTATGGCGGGACCCTGTCCTGACCTTTATGACGTTTATGTACTCTTAGAGGCTTGTAGACATATGTCATGTATATGGATACTTGTATGGCCTTGTTGGCCTATGTTTTGAGTGTACAAATGATCATGTCGGCCTTATAGACCTGTATGTCACATGTATAAGTTTGTATATCATGTTGGGTCATCCTGTATCGATTATTCCCTCATGTTTTATACTTGTTATCATGACGACCCTTCTGGCCCATTTACCCATGATATTATTATATGAAAGATACATAACGTTGGTACTCGGTTGAGTAAGGCCATCGCAACATTACGAACTGTTGGAACATCGCTGATACCGAGTGCGCAACATCATATACAAGTGGGTGGAACGAGATATAAGATATATGCTTCATGTTTAATCAATGTCGCACAATAAGGAATGAAAGGAGTGGAATTTCCTAATAGTTCTGCAGCCTCTCGAAAATAAGTACAGACGTCTCTGTACCGATCCGCAAGACTCTACTAAACTTGCTTATGACTCGTAGAACCTATGAACCTAGAGTTCTGATACCAACTTGTCACGACCCCAAATTTTTCACCTTAGGATGTCATGATGGCTCCTAGTCTCTAAGACTAGGTAAGCCTAACGCATGATGAGTTAATAACAGAATTGAACTATTTAATCATTAATCATAAACCAGTAAATAACATACATAGCCACAAACAGCCAATAGTTATACATTTTCCAAAACCGATAGTATGGACTCATAAGCTCTACTGAAATACACTAGAATTTCTAAATACAATTTTGTCTTGAATTACAATTTAACACTAGCATAATGAAGTAAGATGGTGAGTTCGAGGCCTACGAACGTCAAGTAGGTATACCTTGAAGTCTCCCGCCGCGCAGACGCTACTCTCAACAATAGTGATTAGAATACTTGGATCTCCACAAAAATATGCAAAAGCGCAGCATGAGTATTGTTCACGGCCAATTTTGACCCTCCCTTTTAAATTAATTTATTTTAATTTACAATAAATATTTTTAAAGTGTTTTCTAGTAACAAATACATATTTTTACAAATTAATTAAGTGATAGTTTTGAAATTAATCACGTAGTATTAACACTATATAATTACATATATATTTACTATTTCCAAGATTATTAAAATATTTCTTATATATACATTACAGAGGTTCTATAATTAATTTGATAAATTACTTTTTAATTTCTAGCTAATTAGATTATTATGTTAAATTCGTAATTAGTGTTACGATCTAGGGAAAACATTGTATTGTTATAGCTAATTAATTAAAATAATTAGTGTTACACCATTCCTTTGTTCTTTCAAATCAACTTGCAAATTTATCTCCTTTGTCCCTATGAGATGAAGCTAGTGAGCCTAGTTTCCGTTCTCGTTGTTAGAATTCAAAAACCCTAATTCGAAACCCTAGACCTAATTGATGAACTTTCATTTCATCTGATTTTTCCACTCACTCTGCCAAAACAGAGCATGCATGTGCACGATTCAGAGTTTCATCATGAATATTCTGTACCCAGAGGTCAAACGCAGTGACCTCTAGGTTTTAGGATCTGTCCGTTGGTTCTTTTCCTTCAGTGGTCGACTGCTCTCCACTCACGTAAAAACTATCATGAATTCCCCTTTGTCTTTGAGATTTTTTCACTTGATTTGCTATCATCACCTACCATGCGTCACTCTCCACTACTGATTTGAATATGAAATCCTAAGAGCCTTAAATGGCACTATAAATAGAGCTCTTTAATGTTCTCACCAACACAACAACCTAACACTGAAATCATCTACACAATCACTTAAGAGCAATTTTGAGATCAAAAGCCTAGGGTGCCTTACTATTTCTTTTCTTATTTATTTCTGAGCATTGTCATTGCTTCGAACTTGAAATTTCTGGGTCTTAAGCCACTAAGAGAGTCTTCATTTGGTCAGTTTCCCTCAAAAAGGTCAGTACATCCCTCATCTATCTTTTTTGCTCATCTCCTTTGAATGCTATAAATGTGTTAGTTATCTTCTGAGAATTATAGTAGTTTATGGTGTTTGTAATCAGTATGGGAATGCTTATGTTCTGATAGTATATTGTCTGCTTGTGATTATTTGTCAGGCCTTTTGAGTCTTTAATCGATGATTGATCAAGTTATTAAGTGATTCTTGATTATTTTTGTTTCTGAGTTCCAGCAGTCTACATTTTTAAGTTGTAATGTGTCTTGAATGATTGTTCATGCTCACATAAACTTCATAGCCTTTCATTGATGATTCTGCAGTGACCTTCACCTTTATATGTTGGTTCTTTATATTCTGCTAGTCTTGTGGTTGAGTTTATTATTTGACAATCATAACTGAGATGAATCTGAAGGTTCCTCTTACGCATGAAAATCTAAGTGCCTAGGTGCTTTTTCTTCTCTATACTTGTGTTTGTTAACTTTGAAAGCAGCTTCTGGGTTGTCACTATAACATTCTCATGATCTCATCTAGTGATTGTTGCATCTGTTGACCTAGTCTTATTTGAATTGAATTTTCTTATTTTCATGAATACCAATAGCTCCACTGTACACATCCCGTTAGGATTAAGTTGTCCTTCCTTCATAAAATAAGTCATGATCATGTTTTGTTATAGTTGACTGGTGGTTGTTTAGCTGTCTCATGATTATCTAAAATCTTCAGATACATGTTCCATTCAAAACCTACTTGGTATAGTACTTCCTTGTCTTTAATCTCTTTGAACTATTGTTGGTTTTTTGTGAAGCACACATGCATCTATCATTAAGTTATCTTCCCAAAAAAGTAGGACTTAGTTATTCTGTTATAATCAAGTAATAATTTTAGAAGCTGAAGCATGACTACTCCATACTTAGATACTAAGCTAGACTCATGTCTAAGTTAAACTAATTTTAATACAATGCTTTCCTTTATTTGTAACTCCTTCTCCTCATGACATGTTTAACCTGATTCTGTAATGTGAAAAGCTCCCATGTCTATAAGAAGTCATAACTTCACTTGAAGTGTTCATATAACTAGCTGAATAATGTATGTTCTTGTTTGATTCCTGATTTTATCCTCTGGCCTGAACCACCACAGTCCTTTCTCTATTGTTAATTTGAAACTAAACCTAATCCTTAAACCTTATGAGGTCCTTTGTTGATAATGTCTGAACATGATGACTTGCATAGGTTAATACTATTCGAGATATAACTCTGTTGAGCCCTTAGGGATTCCATGCTCAAATCTGTGAACTTGTAGTCATGTTGAGAGTTCAATCATGTTTCTAATATCTTCTATAAAGATTGCCAACCATAACTGTTTTATCTAAATCTTTATTGATGACCCTTAAAGTGCTAAGTAGTATCATCAACTCATGTATGTGCTAGAAGCAAACTAATCAGTTCAGAGTTGGTTTGCCAAGTATAGGAGCATCTGCATCTTTGTGTTGTTGCATGTATGAACCCCGTATAGCTTTCCTTCCCTTCGAGTATGCTCTTCTTTAATGATCAGACCTTTAACAGTATGCTTGTGATGTTTCTGCTCCTTTTCTGTGTGTGTTCGAAAGTCAGACCTTTAAATTCACTTGATATGTGTTATTTTATTTGGTATCAAAATGCAGATGTGTGTTCCTCCTTAGCCCTTAATTCATTGACACATTTCTTTCTTTAGGGGTTTAATGTTTAATGACAATGAAAGGTTTTCAATGTAAATTATTTGTCGTGTATAACTACCACATTAATATAATTTCCCATAGTATATACATTTCATACATGTTTGAATATCCTAAAAATATGGAATATACATCTAATGACCTTCTTTCTTTTTTTGGGCATATGCACACTTGGGCCTGCTGAGTTCCTAAGGAACTCAGGCCCAAACCAGCCTTGTTGCATTTTCTGGAGGGTCCAATCAGCTATTATCTTTCAATTGTTGGGCCTACCTTCTTGAGGCCCAACCACCAAAGTCCAGTTTTCTTTCCCTCATCTCCTTCGTTACTATTTATTGCTTCCATAATCTAGTTTACTGCTTCATTACTTTTACCTACTGCCCTTATCGTTTTATTGTATTTTATTATCATGTATTTAACACTCATATATTAGAACATGTACTTTATCTTCATGCTTTAATATCACATGAAACATAGGCAAGTTTTAAATAATATAGGAATTAAAGAGAATTAGTTAGTACTTAATCTTCACTTCGCTAATTATAATTTATACATGCCATTACCATGATCTTGCTCACTTGCTTTTTCTTAAAGATTTTTGATGCCCAAAATTTAATCAAAACAGCGCCCCCGTTTTCAGAAAGGATGATTAGAAAAGAATAGCCGGTTTTACTAACAAGAGGTAAATCAGATTTTTATAAAACAGTGAAGCACCATTGCCCAAAAAATTGGAATTAAAAGACTACCTCTCTTTAGATTTTAGAATCAAGGTACATTTAGGTTCACTTTCTTACAAATATCTTTAAGAGTTATATAAATATCCATTCCTTAAATCAACTACTTCCATAACTTAATCTCATTTTGCAAACCTTATAAAATATGGACTACTTTTAGAACTCTTTTAACCTATCTCTAGACTCTTTTATAAATTCACAATCCCTCTTAAAGTCTTACATCTCTTTATATACCCTCCCTTATATATATATATATATATATATATATATATATATATATATATATATATATATATATATATATATAGAAAGTCGTGCTTTTAATGGTAATTAAGCATAGTATAAATAATTGATCCCTTAAAATTAGTCTAAGTCCTATGGAGCTACCTCAAGTAGATTTTAAGAGGTGCCTAACACCTTTCCCTTAGAAGAACAAGAACCCTTACCCCTAATCTCATCGATTAGTAGACCAGTAAAAAATATGACTTAGTAATTAAATAGGTACCCAAGTATACCTTTAAATATTAAGTGGCGACTCTCTTTCATCAACAACAGAGAAACCACAAGTTGAATCATGTCTTGACTAGAGCAAAATAGGGTGCAATAACATGGCGCCTCTACTGGAGATATTCACACTTAAGTTCTGACCTTAGCAGACTTAGACTAATTTGGCATCTAGATTTGTTTATACATTGCTTTAATTATAGTTAAAATTGCAATTACATGCTTACCTGCTTTATTTGCTCTTTATAATTATCATGCTTATTGCTGCTACACTAGTGTTTGTTACTGCTTTATATACACTGTCATCACATTTATTCCTATCGAGTCTTGGCCGTACACTATCACATACAATGTCATACAAGGGTTGTCTTTTACACCCCTCCGAACCTTCATTTCAAAACTATCTAGTTTCAGAGAATGGCTTTGTCATGTCAACTGACATAACTTCTCACAGTCTTCAGTCCAATTCAATGTTGGAAACACTCTATTCTAGTAAAATAGGTCATACTGCATAAATCTTAGGTGAGTCGGTCCTTGGCACCGACACACAATTAGGAAAGTCACCCTAATATTAACGGGCGATCGAAAATCGCCAAGGGGGAGAGAGCTAAGAGGAGTCAGCAGTTGATCTATGTGAAAAATGAGAGGGGTCCTCTTTGTTTTTAGGGTTTGGGGATTTTATATAATGAAATTTGGAAGACAAAAATATAAAAGTAAAATACACAAATTAAGATGTATGGTTTTCATTTTTTTGTGAAATAAATGTTAAATGTAAAAGAAAAATATGTGGTTCATATGTGAGATATGTCATGTCACATCATGTCCCATCATGTCAAACCAAGTGATTTGTCACATCGTGATGTCTTGTTACATCAGATGTTGACGAGACATTACATCTGACTGTATTTTTTTTTAAGCAACTATACCACTCGGAAGCACTTGCCTAATGGCTAATATTTAAATAAAATCCCAAAATGGGTCCAAAGCTTACAAGATGTCCCAACCAAAATAGAAGTTGCATGAAGCTACTAGCTATTAAAAAGATAGAAAAGGTAAAATCTAATGAACTAGCTATTACAACATAATAAGTCGAATGCTTCCTTCTCTTATCAGTGTATGTGAATCCAATTGTCATTGGCAAATACCAAGCAGCACCTATCAAACTCTCACCAGGCGCCAGGGTATCTGATCTGACTGTATTTGATCCGTATATTTGAGATAAATTCTACCGACTTCCTTGTAATTAACAGATTGCGCTATAAATTAGAAAAATAATTATTTAATTTAATAATCTTGTAATATTTATTTAAAATTGTAACTACTACGATGACGTACTAATTATTGTTATTATATTTTTTTAAAATGATAATAAATTGATAGAATATCCTAATATTTGAAAAATAAGACAATTATCAATAAATTATTTGAAATTTAGTAAAATGCACAAAAATGATAGTATTTAACTAAATGCAATAAAATGATAAAAATTCTCATATTTGTAAAAATGAGAATAATTATCAATAAATTGCATTAAAGCTAAATAATGTACAAAAAACTATATTTTTATCATTTTTGACTAGGAACCCTGTAGAAGTTAATTTTTAAATACGGAGGGTCAATATTGAGTATCAACACAAAATTCAATTTGATATCCATCCAAATCACACCCGAGGCTCCCGGGACCCCATCCAAACGTACCAACACATCCTAAAACACGATACGAACTTAGTCGAAACCTCAAAATACATCCAACAATATTAAAAACATGAATCGCACCCTAATTAAAACCTATTGAAACTAATGAATTTCCAACTTCTACAATCGATGTCGAAACCTATATAATCAACTCTGATTGATCACAAATTTCACACAAGTCATAAATGACTATGATTTGGCGCCTGGTGAGAGCGTCAGAGGTGCTACTTTATGGTTTTACCCTTGGCTTGTGGATACACACACCACCATATGTTTGGAGTTGATTATGATTTCTATTGTAATAGTTAGCATTTGCAAACTTCTCAACTTTAGCTTTAGCTTTACATCTTTTAGTTTTGGTTTTGGACAAATTGTAAACATTGGATTCTTGTTTTTGGATTGCTATATATATTAGCCACTAGGCATCCAACCTAGTGGTATATTTGCTAAAAACAAATAAGAAATAAAATAGAACTAATTGAATTATTTCTAATCAGTTGGTCACTTATCCACTTATCTATACTATATTAAAAGCACGAAGCCCCTTACTGAAATGTCGTTCGCCTATTTTACCCTTTAAAAATAAATTTCACATTAGACAAAACTGTAACTTAAGTTACTTTCCTAATCTTTAGTAATTTGGAATCAACTTAAATTTCAGTTTTATAAATCTTTCCTAATTAAACTAGGTAGGAAGTCCTAATACTTAGAATTCTAAAACAACTAAAAAGTTTCACCTTATATGATAAAATCCGGTTAACTATAGTTCGTTTTTTCCATAGTATATAGTTTGTTGATTTATTAGTGTACTTGTCACGACCCGGAATTCCCACCCTTGGGACCGTGATGGCGCCTAACATTTCACTTGCTAGGCAAGCCAACGTTAGAATAGTTTTTATCCATTTTAATAATTTAAATTAAATAATAACCAATAAATTAAATAAACTGAAATAGAGTGAGAAAACCATAACAACAACGATATCTAGATACAATCCCAGAACTTGTGTCACAAGTGCACGAGCGACTAGAATAATACAAATAATGGTCTGAATGAAAGTATAATTGTCTGAAATGAAATAAATAGCTAGAATACAATAGAAGGGGACTTCAGGGCTGCGAATGCCGAGCAGCTATACCTCAAGTCTCTGTCAGGCAATCAATCCAAGCAATCTACTGACCGCCGCTAGGACCAAAATCTGCACAAGAAGTGCAAAGTGTAGTATGAGTACAACCGACCCTATGTACTCTGTAAGTGCCGAGCCTAACCTCGACGAAGTAGTGACGAGTCTAAGGCGGATCACTTATAATAACCTATACGCAGTATAATAATAATAACAGGAAAGAAACACGGAAAAACTAAGGCAGTTAACTTATGAAAATAAACTCAATCCTCGAAAATCAGTAAAACCAGAATCACCAATCCTCAGAATCTCGTATGAAAACACTGAAAGCTAACACAATGCACAATGAATACAAAACACAAATCTTTTGCGGCGCGCAACCCGATTCCACCGTACAAACACACTCCTCCCTTATTTCACCATATCAATAACAAGAATAACATATAAAATATGTTGTGGCGCACAACCCGATCCCACCATATAATCAGAATCAATATCAGAATCCCCTTATTTCACCATATTAAAATCACATATAAAATCCATTGCGGCATGCAACCCGATCTCACCATATCAATATCAAGCATCCCTTATTCCACCTGTTGCGGTGTGCAACCCGATCCATAAACATAATCAACAAATGTGATCAAATTCAACAACTCAATTCACAAGAATTTCTACGACTAAAGAATATGAAAGAAAAGCAATAAGGAACTCCGTACCAAATCAAGGAATACTACAATTAATACAAAGCAAGAAGACAAGACAAATATATAAGTGTACAAGTAAGACAATTAATACAAGTAGCAATTAATCATGGAAGCATGGAAGAAACTAACATTTTAATACAAGAATAATAAGTAACATAGCACGTTAAGGCATACGAAGCAATTAAAGCATTTTATAGTTAAGACATGAAATAAAATAATTAATGGAATACGGGAAAGCATGGAACAATTATTTTGACGGCATATATACACTCATCACATCGCATATACCCCCTTACACATGTAATTCACATAACACATAGCTTAAGGGTTCCTATTCCCTCAAATAAAGGTTAGACCCAACACTTACCTCGCTCCGCAAGTAAATCAAAGCTCAATCGGGGCCTTTCCTCTAAAATCTGCCTCCTAACCAGTCGAATCTAACAAAAATTGACTCATAACATCAAACAATACTAGGGAAATCAATTACAATACATAACGTTAAGATCTTTACGCTCTTCCTAAAAAGTCAACAAAAGTCAACCCCGAGCTCGCTTGGTCAAAACCCGAGATTCGGACCAAAATCCAATAACACATTCACCCCCGAGCCCAATTATGTAATTAATTTTGAAATCTAACCTCAATTTGAGGTTTCAATCTCAATTTTACAAAACCTCCCCAATTCTACCCAAATCCCTAATTTCCTACCTTGAATGAGCATAAATCAAGGTTAAACATCAATGGGTGTTGATAGAAATGGAAAAAAACGAGTTAAAGTACACTAACCTATGAAATGGTGATGAAATTTCTCTTCAAAATCGCCTCTAGGCTGAGCTCTAATGTGAAGATAATTAAAAATGAGGAAAATCTTATCTTTGGGACATTTTAGATCATTGGCGTCAGGTCTTCATCGCGTTCACGAAGGACCCGACACGATCGCGAAGCATTGCGGACCAAATGGCCTTCGCGTTCGCGAGATGTTCTTCGTGTTTGCGATGGATCTTCCACCCTAGCTATCGCGTTCACGGCCCAATGATTGCATTCGCGTAGAACACCAGCCCAGCTCCCCCTAGAAGCCCACAAACCTTCGTGTTCGCGTGTGGGTGGTCGCGTTCGCGAAGGGTAAGCCCCCCAAGGCTTCGCGTTCACGACCTGTTCCCCGTGTTCACATAGGGTAAATCCATCCCCAGTCCAGGTTACTCCTCCCGATCGAGAATAAGGATGCACCAGGTGACAGCAATAGTGAAAAACCAGCAATGGCCCAAGTCAAAAAAATCACCCGTAGCCTATCCGGAACTCACCCGAGCCCCTCGGGCACTAAACCAAACATGCACACAAGTGTAATAACATCATACGAACTTTCTCGCATGATCAAACATATTAAAATAACACCTAGAACCAAGAATCGGACACCAAAATAATTAAAATTTTCAAAGAAACTCAAGAACATGAAATTTTACAACCGGACGTCCAAATCACATCAAATCAACTCTGTTTTGCACCAAATTTTGCAGACAAGTCATAAATACTGAAATGGACCTATACCAAGTTCCGGAACCAAAATCCGAACCAGGTAGCAACTGGATGGACTACTAAAAAACTAGGTTGCAATGCCAGTCTATAGGCCAGATCACCCACTCTCTCAAGAATCTCAAAGGGTCTGATATACCTAGGACTTAACTTGCCCTTCTTTCTGAACCTCATCACACCCTTCATGGGTGAAACCTGTAGCAATACCCTCTCTCCAATCATGAATCCAACATCACAAACTCTACGGTCAGCATAACTCTTCTACCTAGACTGAGTGGTGCGAAGTCGATCCTGAATAATCTTGACATTATCCAAGGCATCATGTACTAAATCGGTACTCAAAAATCGAGCCTCTCCCGGCTCGAACCATCCAACTGGTGAGCGGCAACGCCTCTCGTATAATGCCTCATAGGGAGTCATCTAAATGGTCGACTAGTAGTTGTTTTTGTAGGCAAACTCCGCAAGTGGCAAGAACTCATCCCAAGAACCCTCGAAATCCATAACGCAAGCGCGAAGCATATCCTCCAATATCTGAATAGTGCGCTCGGATTGTCTGTCTGTTTGGGGGTGAAATGATGTACTCAACTCAATTCGTGTACCTAAGTCATGTTGTACGGCCCTCTAAAAGTGCAAGAAGAACTGCGTAACTCAATCAGAAATGATGGGCACGGGCACATCGTGAAGACGCACAATCTCGCGGATGTAGATCTTAGCTAACCGCTCTGAAGAATAGTTAACTGCCACTAGGATGAAATGTGCCGACTTGGTCAACCTATCCATAATGACCCATACCGTGTCGAACTTCTTCTGAGTCCTTGGGAGTCCAATAACAAAATCCATAGTGATACGCTCCCACTTCCACTTAGGAATCTCTAGCCTCTGAAGCAAACCACCAGGCCTCTGAAGCTCGTACTTTACTTGCTGACAAATCAGACACCGAGCTACATATGCAACTATATCCTTCTTCATTCTCCTCCACCAATAATGCTGCCGCAAATCCTGGTACATCTTGGCTGCACCCGGATGAATAGAATATCGGGAACTGTGGGCCTCTTCAAGAATCAACTCACGAAGTCCATCCACATTGGGCAAACAAATACGACCCTGCATCAGTAAAACCCCATCATATCCAACAGTAACCTTCTTGGCACTACAATGCCGCACCATGTCCTTAAGGACAAAAAAATGGGGGTCATCATACTGTCGCTCTCTGATGCGCTCATATAAGGAAGTCCGAGAGACTGTGCAAGCTAGGACACGATTGGGCTCTAAAACATCTAACAGATTGGCCAAAGCCTGAACATCTGCGGCAAGAGGCCTCGTACTAACTGGAATATACACAAGCCTACCCATGCTCACAACATTTCTACTCAATGCATCGGCCACCACATTGGCCTTCCCAGGATGAAACAAAATGGTGATATCATAGTCTTTCAACAGCTCCAACCACCTCCTCTGCCTCAAATTGATATCCTTTTGTTTGAACAAATACTGTAGACTCTGATGATCCGTGAATACCTCACACAAAATGCCATAAAGATAGTGTCTCCAAATCTTCGGCGCATGAACAATGGCTGCCAACTCTAAGTCATGAACATGGTAATTCCTCTCATGAACCTTCAACTTCCGCGATGTGTATGCTATCACCCAGCCATCCAACATCAATACTGCACCGAGCCCAATATGAGATGTATCACAATACACCGTATAGAATCCTAAACCTGTAGGCAACACCAACACAGGCACCTTAGTCAAAGCAGTCTTGAGCTTTTGAAAGCTCAACTTACACTCATCCGACCATCTGAATGAGGCACCCTTATGAATCAATCTAGTCAATGGGGCTGCTATGGATGAAAATCCCTCCGCAAACCGGCGATAATAACCCGCCAAACCTAGGAAACTCCGGATCTACATAGTTGAAGTAGGTCTAAGCCAATTTTGAACTGCCTCAATCTTCTTGGGATCCACCTTTATGCCTTTTGCCAATACAATATGCCCCAAAAAGTTGAATGAGTCTAACCAAAACTCACACTTTGAAAACTTGGCATATAACTGGCTATCTCCTAGAGTCTGAAGTACCGAAGGTGCTGCTCGTGCTCCTCTCGACTGCGGGAATAGATCAAGATATCATCAATGAATACGATCATAAAAGAATCCAAATAGGGCTTGAACACCCGGTTCATCAAATCCATAAATGTTGCTGGGGCATTTGTCAACCCAAATGACATCGCTAGGAACTCATAACTCCCATATCGAGTCCGAAGAGTCATCTTAGGGACACCAGATGCCCTAATCTTCAATTGATGGTAGCCAGACCTCAAATCAATCTTCGAAAACACCTTGGCACCCTGAAACTGATCAAATAAGTCATCAATCCTCGGCAACAAATACTTGTTCTTGATAATGACTTTGTTCAACTGTCGATAGTCTATGCACATTCTCATTGACCCATCTTGCTTCTTCACGAATAATACAGGCGCACCCCAAGGCGAGACACTAGGTCTAATGAATCCCTTATCTAGAAAATCTTCCAACTGCTCCTTCAATTCCTTCAACTCCGACGGGGCCATACGGTATGGTGGATAGAAATGGGATGAGTTCCCGGAGCCAAATCAATACAGAAGTCAATATCTCTGTCGGGTGGCATCCCCGGCAGATCTGTAGGAAACACCTCTAGAAACTCACGCACAACTGGTACTAAATCTATGGAAGTAACCTCCGCACTCGAATCAAGAACATAGGCCAAATATGCTAGACATCCCTTCTCGACCATACGTCGAGCCTTCACATAGGAAATAACCTTGCTGGTAGAATGGCCAGGAGTCCCTCTCCACTTTAATCGAGGCAACCCCAGCATGGCTAAGGCCACCATCTTCGCGTGACAATCCAATATAACATGATAAGGTGACAGCCAATCCATACCCAAGATAACATCAAAGTCTACCATATCAAGAAGTAGAAGATCTATGCTAGTCTAAAAACTCTCAATAGTAATCACACATGAGCGATAGACACGATCTATAACAATAGAGTCTCCCACAAGAGTGGACACATACACAGGAGCACTCAAAGAATCACGAGGCACAACCAGATATGAAGCAAAGTAGGATGACACGTAGGAATAAGTAGAGCCCGAATCAAATAGAACTAAAGCATCTCTATGGAAAACTGGAACAATACATATGATAACAGCGTCAGATAACTCAGCCACAGGCCTAGCTAGGAACGCATAACATCGGGGCTAGGCCCCACTACTCTGAACTACGTCTCTAGGACGGCCTCTAGTTGGATGGCCCCCACCTCTAACGGCCTGATATCCACCTCTAATGGCCTGACCTCCACCCATGGATGCATGAACCCTGCCTCTAGTAGGCTGAGCAGGCGGGGGAGCAACCGGTGACGGGACCATGGCACGAGAACTTTGTTGTGGCATGCCACCCAACAATCTCGGATGGAACCTCCTGATATGACGAGTACCTCCACACTCGAAACACCCATCTTGTTGTTGTGCCTACTAAAGTTGAAGCTGACCCGAACGGGCTGGATAACCATGGTGATAGCTCTGAATCGGAGGTGCACTATAGGCTGGCTGCCCAGAATGAGGCACATATGGACCACGACTCCCTAAAGCACTGTGAGATGCCTGAAGCGCTGACTGAAATGGCCTGAGATGATGGCCCCAAACTAAAAGTACCCCTGCCTCCAAATGAGGCACCACTGAAACTACCGGAATGACGAGGCCTCTTAGTAGACATCGACCCCCTCTCCTGAGCACGAACCATATCGATCTGTCTGGCGATATCTACGGTCCTCTAAAAAGTAATATCATCTCCAGTATCCTTTGCCATTTGTATCCTGATAGTTAAAGTGAGTCCATCAATGAATCTTCTCACTCTCTCCCTCTCAGTAGGAAGAAAGATAATGGCATAGTGAGCTAGGTCCACGTATCGAGTCTCGTACTAGGTAACAGTTATACTACACTGCTGAAGATGCTCAAACTGCCTGTGATAATCCTCTCTTAGAGTGACAGGAATGAACTTCTCTAGAAATAGTTATGAGAACTAATCCTAGGTAAGTGCAGGCGACCTAGCTGGTCTAGTCATATATAATCTCTCCACGACCTCTTGGCGGAACCAGTCATCTGAAACACCGTAAAATCAACCCCATTGGTCTCAACTATACCCACGCTCTACAGCACCTCATGGCAGCAGTCTAGATAATCCTATGGGTCCTCAGAAGGTGCACCACTAAAATGAACATGAAAGATCTTGGTAAACATATCCAACATCAAAAAAGCCTTAGAAAAAATAAGCGGGCCTATCAACGGCATGTGCCACAACAACCGGTTGAACCACCCCAACTGGCGGGGCTGCTCGAGTCTGATACTGGGGAGCCGCCTACTCCGGGGTATGACTAGCGGAAGTCTATGCTCTTCCCCCAGCCTGAGAGACGGCTGGTGCCAACGGGAATGTACCAGTCTGGGCCACACTCTCTATAAGGCCCACCAAACGGACTAGAGCGTCCTGAAGCACTGGAGTGGAAATAAACCCCTCCAGGACCTGAGCTGGTCCGACGGGTACAGTCTGAGCTGGAACCTCCTCCCCGTTATCAATCTGAGGCTCCACTACAGGTTCTGCTGCGCGAGCTCTAGGCTGAGCTCTGCCTCTGCCTTGACCTCTGGCTCGGCCTCGGCCTCGGCCTCGACCTCTTCCCCTGGTAGTAGCAGTCGTAAGGGGCTCCGACTCCTGTCCGGCTGTAGATGCAGTGCGTATTCTTGCCATCTGCGAGAGAACAAGAATAGATTGGCTCAATCATCAATGATAGAATAAAACTGCACGATAGAGAAAGAAAGAAGTGAAATTTTTCCTAAACTGCATAGCCTCTAGAAGAGAAGTACAGACGTCTTCGTACTAATCCTCCAGACTCTACTAAGCCTGCTTGTGGCTCGTAAGACCTAGGCAACCTAGTGCTCTGATACCAACTTGTCATAACCCAGAATTCCTACCCTCGGGACCGTGATGGTGCCTAACATTTCACTTGCTAGGCAAGCCAATGTTAGAATAATTTTTAGCCATTTTAACAATTTAAATTAAATAATAAACAAGAAACTAAATAAACTGAAATAGAGTGAGAAACCCATAACAACATCGATATCTAGATACAATCGCAAAATTGGTATCACAAGTGCATGAGCGACTAGAATAATACAAATAATGGTATGAATGAAAGTATAACTATCTGAAATGAAATAAACAGCTAGAATAAAGTAGAAGGGGACTTCAAGGCTACGAACACCGAGCAGTTGTACCTCAAGACTCCATCAGGCAATCAATCCGAGAAATCTACTGATCGCCGCTAGGACCGACTCCAAATTTTGCACAAGAAGTGCAGAGTGTAGTATGAGTACAACCAACCCCATGTACTATGTAAGTGTCGAACCTAACCTCGACGAAATAGTGACGAGGCTAAGGTGAGTCACTTACAATAACCTGTATGCAGTATAATAATAATAACAGGAAAGAAACATAGAAAAAGTAAGGAAGTTAAATTTTGAAAATAAACTCAATCCTCAAAAATCAGTAAAACCAGAAACACCAGTCCTCAGAATCTCGTACGAAAACACTGAAAGCTAGCACAATGCACAATGAATACAAAACACAAATCTGTTGCAGCGCGCAACCCGATCCCACCGTACAAACACACTCCTCCCTTATTTCACCATATCAATAACAAGAATAATATATAAAATCTGTTGCGGCGCGCAACCCGATCCCACCCTATAATCAGAATCAATATCAGAATCCCCTTATTTCACCATATCAAAATCACATATATAATCTGTTGCGGCGTGCAACCCGATCCCACCATATCAATATCAAGCATCCCTTATTCCACCCGTTGTGGTGTGCAACCCGATCCATAAACAAAATCAATAAATGTGATCAAATTCAACAACTCAATTCAAAAGAATTTCTATGACTAAAGAATGTGAAAGCAAAGCAATAAGGAACTCTATACCAAATCAAGGAATGCTACAATTAATACAAAGTAACAAGACAATCCAAATATATGACAATTAAAGTGTACAAGTAAGACAATTAAGGCAAGTAGAAATTCATCATGAAAACATGGAAGAAACTAACATTTTAATACGAGAATAATAAGTGACAAGTAGCATGTTAAGGCATAGGAAGCAATTAGAGCATGTAACAGTTAAGACATGGAATAAAATAATTAATGGATTATGAGAAAGCATGGAACAATTATTTTGACGGCGTATATACACTCGTCACCTCGCATATACACCACTACACATGTAATTCACATAACACATAGCTCAAGGATTCATATTCCCTCAAATCAATGTTAGACCCAATACTTACTTCACTCTGCAAGCAAATCAAAGCTCATCCGGTGCCTTTCCTCTAAAATCCACCTCCAAACCAATCGAATCTAACCAAATCGACTCTATAACATCAAACAATTCTAGGGAAATCACTTACAATACATAAAGATAAGATCTTTACACTCTTTCCAAAAAGTCAACAAAAGTCAACCTCAGGCTCGCTTGGTCAAAACTCGAGATTCGGACCAAAACCCAATTACCCATTCACCCCCGAGCACGATTATGTAATTAGTTTCGAAATCCGACCTCAATTTGAGGTCTAAATCTCAATTTTACAAAATAATCCCCAGTTCTACCCAAATCCCTAATTTTCTACCATGAATAAGCATAAATCAAGGTTAGAAACCAGTGTTGATGGAAATAGATGAAAATGAGTTAAAGTACACTAACCTATGAAATGGTGATGAAATTTCTCTTCAAAATCGCCTCTAAGCCGAGCTCTAATGTGAAGATAATTAAAAATGAGGAAAATCTCGTCTTTGGTAGATTTTAAATCACTGGCGCCAGGTCTTCATCACGTTCGCGAAGGATCTGATGTGATCGCAAAGCATTGCAGCCCAAATGGCCTTTGCGTTCGCGGCCCAATGATCGTGTTCACGTAGAACACCAGCCCAGCTCCCCCCAGAAGCCCACAAACCTTCGTGTCCGCGTGTAGGTGGTCGCATTCATGAAAGGTAAGCCCCCCAAGGCTTCGCGTTCACGACCTATTCCCCGTGTTCATGTAGGGTAAATCCATACCCAACCCAAGCTACTATTCATCATCGCAAAGATTGATGCACCAGGTGACAGCAACAGTGAAAAACCAACAATGGCCCAAGTCAAAACAATCACCCGTAGCCTATCCGGAACTCACCCGAGCCCCTCGAGCTCCAAACCAAATATGTACACAAGTGTAATATCATCATACGAACTTGATCGCACGATCAAAATATCAAAATAACACCTAGAACCATGAATCGGACACCAAAACAATTAAAATTTTCAAAGAAACTCAAGAACATGAAATTTTACAACCGGACGTCCGAATCATGTCAAATCAACTCCGTTTTGCACCAAATTTTGCAGACAAGTCATAAATATTAAAATGGACATATACCAAGTTTTGAAAGTGAAATCCTAACTTGGTAGCAATAAAGTCAACCTACGGTAAAACTTATGAATTCTTTAAAACTTTAAATTGCTAGTTTTCAACAAATTATGTTAAATCAAGCTAGGGACTTCCGAATTCGGTTCTGGGCATACGCCCAAGTCCCAAATGATGATACAGACATATCGTGACCATCAAAATACTAATTTGGGACCTTTTTGTGATGACCCGATAGGTCATTTATAGTTTTAACCCTAAATTATGTGTTTTGAAACCCCGAATAGCTCCATTTAGCCTTTCTCAATTTGTGTGCATAGTTCGTGCCTTTTTCAGAATGTTTTTATGTGAAAAATTGACAAAAATGTGAAATCGTACCTTAAAACTCATTTGAATTGACTTCGGTCAATGTTTTGAGCAAACAAACCCAGATCAGTATTTTGACAATCCCGCTGGGTCCGTATCATGATTTAGGACTTGTGCGTATGCCCGAATCTAATTTGAAAGTCTCTAGCTCGAATTTTTGCCATTTGTTAAAAACTAGAAGTTTAAAGGTTTAAAGAAATCCCAAGTTTGACCATAGTTTGACTTTGTTGCGACCGGGTCCAGACTTTACTTCCGAAACTTGGTATAAGTTCATTACAGTATTTATGACTTGTTTGCAAAATTTGGTGTAAAACGGAGTTGATTTGACGTGATTCGGACGTCCGATTGAAAAGTTGCATGTTTTTAAGTTTCATTGAAAGTTTCATTTGTTTTGGTGTCCGATTCGAAGTTCTAGGTGTTATTTTGGTATTTTGATCATGAGAGCGAGTTTGTATGATATTTTTGGACTTGTGTGCATGTTTGGTTTGGAGCCCCGAGGGCTCGGATAAGTTTCGGATAGGCTACGGAGTGATTTCGGACTTAGTAGAATAGTTTATGCCTCTTCTGTTACTGGTGCTCTGCTGCAGGTCTCGTATTTGCGAGATCTGGCTCGCATTTATGAGCCTCGCTTCTGCGAAGGCAGAGTCGCATTTGCGACTCAGCGTGTTTCAGGGTAATCTTCGCATATGCGAAGGATGGTCCGCATTTGCGAGGGCATGGGTTCGCATTTGCGACCAAAATATCGCATTTGCGATGACTGACGTTTCTGAGAAGGGTTTGCATTTGCGACCTCTTTCTCGCATTTGCGAACAAAATATTGCAATTGCGACATCTACAGGTGGTAAAATAGGGGGGAAACGGGATTTCAGCTCATTCTTTCAAATTCTCAACCCTAAAAACCTTAGAGGCAATTTTCCCAAGAGATTTTATTCCTAAATTCATTGGTAAGTGACTCTAATCTACTTTCTTTCAATTACCCATTACATTTCATAAGATTTCAACATCAAATCTAGGATTTTCATGGTAGAAATTAAGGATTTGGGTAGAATTAGGTATTTTTGTAAAATTGGGATTTAGACCTCAAATTGAGGTCAGATTTGTAATTGAATTGCATAACCGGGCTCGGGGGTAAATAGGTGATTGGGTTTTGGTCCAAACCTCGGGTTTTGACCAAGCGAGCCCGGGGTTGACTTTTGTTGACTTTTTCAATAATGATCTAAATTGAATCTCTTTCATTCGTGGGTAGTTCCTAAGACTTATTTTGAATCGTTTGGTTGATAATGTGATAGATTTAGTTGGTTTGGAGGCTTGTTCAAAAGGCAAGGCCGTGGTTGAATTTTGAGTTGATTGTGGAGTGAGGTAAGCGTTGGGTCTAACCTTGACTTGAGGGAATTAGGAGCCCTTGATGCTATATGTTATGTGAATTTTATGAGTAGCGGCGTATATGTGAGGTGACGAGTGTCTATATGTCGTCAATTACTTGTTTCCATATCTTCCCGTATTTCATTAATTATAGCATTTCATGTCTTGATTGTTACTTACCTTCATTGCTCCCCATGCCTTAACTGGTTACTTGTCATTTATTACTCTCATATTATAAATGTTAATTTCTTTCATGCTTCTATGCTTAATTGATATTTGCCTTAATTGTCTTACTTGTACCCCTTTTATATGTCATATATTTGACTGTCTTGTTGTTCTGTACTAAGGGTAGCCTTTTCTGATTTGGTACGAGATTCCTTCTTGATGTGTAGTTTTCATATTCATTAATCATAGAGATTCTTGTGATTCGAGTTGTTAAATTGATTGCACTCATTGATTTATTCATATTGATACGGTGGGATCGGGTTGCTCGCCGCAACAGGTGAAATAAGGGCGGATTGATATGATGAAATAAGGGTGAATTATGATATTGACTCTGATTATATGGTGGGATCGGGTTGCGCGCCACAACATATATTTACTTATTATTATTGATATATATATATATATATTTATATATACATATATATATATGGTGGAATAAGGGAGGATAGTGTTGTACGGTGGGATCGGGTTGCGTTCCGCAACAACTTATGTGTTTTCTATTCCTTATTGCATTATGTCGGCTTCGATACTTTCGTACGAGACTCTAAGGATTGGTATATCTGGTTTTTACTGGTTTTCTTGAGGATTGAGTTATTTTCATGAGTTAACTGCCTTATTTCATTTCCGTATTTTCCTTTCCTATCATTATTTTATACTGCGTACAGGTTATTGTTAGTGACCCGCCTTAGCCTCGTCACTACTTCGTCGAGGTTAGGCTCGACACTTACAGAGTACATGGGGTCGGTTGTACTCATACTACTATCATGCCCCAAACCTGAAGAGGTGTGGCCAGCACCCCGTGCCATAATCGGCCCGAGCATACCACTCTGTAACTGTGAACTCTGGAGGGGTAACCCTCAACTTAGGCCGATGAGGCCATATTCTTAATCATCTGAAAATAACGTCTACAACCAGCAACACCAAACTAAATATCTACATAAGGCTGGTAAATCCACAATACTGATATATAAAATGTACATGACTCGTCTACAAGCCTCTAGGGATAACTGAATTGTATCATGGTCGGGACAGGGCCTCGACCTACCTATCAAACCTGTAAATATAAAATGGACTCCAAGGTATAGACCTGGTAACTCCGAGGAAGTGGAGCTTACCACCCAACCTGATGTTTGACTTTGTCTACTATGAAGGTCTATCCAACTGTCTATCAGGACATGCAGGCATGAAATGCAGCGTCCCCAGGCAAAAAGGACGTCAATACAAATAAAGTACCGAGTATGTAAGGCAACAGAATAATTGAAAGCTGAAACTGAACTAATAATATAATAACTGAAAGTACCTGGGAGTCAAATATAATTTGAAGATATGCTTACTTGCTGATACTGACTCATCTGTCTCTTAATATAGTAAGTAAAATAGATGTCTGGCCCTATAAGGCTCGGTATGTGTAACTGCTCTGCCGTAGAAGGCTCGCTCATAGGCGCTCGACCATACTAGGCTCTGTATCTCGGCCATTCTGGGCTCTCTCATAGGCGCTCGGCCACACTAGGCTCGGTATATAACTTACCATCTGATCAAAGGTTGCCCAATTGGGGCCTGCTCATCGATTATAGCTCGATGGTGGTGAAAATACTGTAATATTGTACATATATATATATATATAGACTCTCTGCTCTCTTGGCTTAAAGAAGACAATACTAAACTGAATATGAAGTCCTGATAAGTGAGAATGTTGTAACTTATGAGACAGGGACAATGTACATAAATTTAGGAATATGAACTTCTCTTTATGTCTCGTTATCAAACACATGTAGTTACGGGATCATGCCAAAATGAAGGAAAGGTTTAGCCTTAACATACCTCAAGTTGTCAATGCAACTCAACAACAAGCTTACGACAACTAGCGCGCCAACCCTATAACAAAGAAATACATGTACAACTTAGATGTCGCTAGTATATCACGTATCTCAAACGATAACTCGATTCTAAAATAAAACGGGCAGCATTTCCCCTGATTTTACTACTCCCTCAAGCCTACTATAGATGAGACAACAACATAATACAACCAGCAACTCAAAAACAACCTAACTACAATTCAGGACCTTTAATACAACAAAAACCCAAGCATACCATAACACACCCAATCAATAAGTTATTAATTAGCCTGAAATTGCAACGATGAGCGACCAGCCCACTAACCTACCACATGTGGCATTTCTCCATTCCCTTTATCCTTCCAATCTCGATAAATTAGAAGCACAATAGGCCAACACGAGTGGACTACAAAACAGCCCACTAAAAGTGAAATAAATCAAACTCACGGCTTTCGATCACCGTCCCGTGAGTTCTAACTATTAGGAAATGAATTTATCAACCTCCCTTGATATTTAAAATCCTAAATACAGAAATTAGGCATTTTCTTAACTATGAAGTACCTTCCAAAACTCAAGCTACAAAGAAAAAGAGAGGCAATATAGCGCTACTTACGTCGTAGGGATCGTTTTAAAGTTATCGCTTCTTGATTTCGTACCCGAGATGTTAATCTTTTTTGGAACCTTGTAGAGAGCTTAAGGGTAAGTTTATGGGGGTTCTCTGGTCGTGTTCTATGAAAAATAAAAGAGAGAGACGATTTAAAACCTATATATATCAACTTTTGAAAAGTCAAAGAGGTGCTAGCTTGGCACCCTAGCATTGGCCCTTCTTCCAAGGCTTATATCATTTTATACGGATGTCGTATAAACTAACGGTTAAGAGAATTAGAAACTAAATTCCAAGAACTTCAATTTGGTATATAATGTGTACCAAAAAGACCTCATATAAAGCACGAAATGTATTGCTCAAAAAGCTTCAGTGACACACCTACTTGTCACCTATGCAGTCTGCACAGTCTCGCAAAACTGCAAATATCTCTCTACTCCAATGTCGTATCGACGAACGCTTTAATGAGTTAGAAACTAGACTCGTAGATCATCAATTGGATATTGTATAATCCCGTAATTCCAAGTATATTGGTAGAAAAGTTCATCTACATTTGACCTAATTTTCAGCACATTTATGAATGTAACTTGTGATGACCTTTGCAAACTTTTGTTCCACAAATCGTTTGACTTCAAAACATAACACACGGCTATGATATGACTAAAATAAATCATATTATAACCTACTTATTAAGTTAATCACCCTAGTCTCACCGCAAAAGTACATGTTATAACATTCCCAACTGGTCGACTTTTGACGAGACTTATTCTTTCAATTTGTTTAGCTTCTAAGCCTTACAACCCTCTTGGTACTTGTTATTCATGATCTTAAATATTTGTAACCTACATGGTAACATTATTAACTTACTTTATGTACTTTCAAAGATGATCTCATTTCTGAGCTTACATCAATTGACTTACGACGTATTCTTACGTACGAAAACATGGGGTGTAATAACTACACTCTCCACTTCTTGTACAGATATTGGAGTCAGTCCCAGTGGCAGTCAGTAGATTGCTCGGGTTGACTATCAGTGTGGAGACTTGAGGTACAGCTGCTCGGCGTTCGTAACGCTGAAGTCCCCTCCTACTTTACCTTAGCTGTGTATTTTTCTTTCAGACAGCTTTACTTTTATTCAGACCTTTATCTGTAGTATTCTAGTAGCTCGTGCACTCGTGATACCAGATTCGGGGTTGTATTAGATATTTCAATTGTTATGGTTTTCCGCACTTTACTTCCGATTTATTTCAGTTATTTTGGTTTCTTTATTATTATTTAATCTGAACTGTTAAAAATGGATAAACTATTCTAATGTTGGCTTGCCTAGAAAGTGAAATGTTAGGCACCATCACGGTCCTGGTGGTGAGATTTCCGGGTCGTGTCAAGTTGGTATCAGATCACTAGGTTGCCTAGGTCTCATGAGTCACGAGCAAGCTTAGTATAGTCTGGAGGATCGGTACCGAGACGTCTGTACTTATCTTCCATAGGCTATGGAGTTTAGGAAAAATATCACTTCTTTCTTACTATATCGTGCGATTTTATTCTATCATTGATGATTGAACCCTTCTATTCTTGTTCTCTCGCAGATGGCAAGAACACGCACTGCATCTATCGCTGGACAAGAGCCGGAGCCCCCTGTGGCAGCTACTACTAGGAGCGGAGGTCGAGGCCGAGGTCATGCCATAGGCCGAGGCAGAGGCAGAGCTCAGCCTAGAGCTTGGGAACCAGCACCAGTAGTGGAGCCTTAGGTAGATTTTGATGAGGAGGTCCCAGCTCAGACTGTACCTATTGGACCAGCTCAGGTCCCGGAGGGGTTCATAGCCACTTTAGTGCTTCAGGATGCTCTAGTCCGTTTGGTGGGCCTTATGGAGAGTGTGGCCCAGACCGTTACCTTTCCAGTGTCACCAACCGTCTCTCAGGATGGGGTGGAGCACAGACTCCCGCTACTCACACTCTGGAGCAGGTGGCTCCCTAGTTTCAGACTCCAACAGCCCCGCCAGTTGGGGTATGTCAGCCGATTGTTGTTGCACAGGCCGGTGATAAGCCTGCTTTGTCTTCTAAGGCTATGTTGAGGTTGGATAAGTTCACCAAGCTCTTTCATGTTCATTTCAGTATTGCATCTTCTGAGGACCCACATGACTTTCTGGACTGTTGCCATAAGGTGTTGCGCAACATGGTATAGTTGAGACCAATGGGGTCAATTTTGCAGCATTTCAGATGACTGGTGCCGCCTGGAGATAGTGGAGAGATTATATGTTGGCTAGACCAGCTGGGTCGGCTGTACTTACCTGGGAGCAGTTCTCAAAGATATTTCTAGAGAAGTTCATCCCTGTCACCCTAAGAGAAGAGTACCGCAGGCAGTTTGAGTGACTTCAGCAGGGTGGTATGACTGTCACCCAGTACGAGACTCGATTTGTGGACTTAGCTCGCCATGCAACTATCTTGCTTCATACTGAGAAGGAGCGAGTGAGGAGATTTATCGATGGTCTCACTTACACTATCAGACTTCAAATAGCCAAGGAGACAAGGAGTGATATTTCCTTCCAGATGACCATTGATATTGCCAGACGTATCGAGTTGGTTCGTGCTCAGGAGAGGGGGCCAGTGTCAGATAAGATCCCCTGTCATACCGGTGGTTTCAGCAATGCATCATCTGGAGGCAGGGGTACTTTTGGTAGAGTCCATACTCCCAGGCCATTTCATTCAGCACTTCAAGCATCTCATAGTGCTTCTGGGGGTCGTGGTCCTTATGTGCCTTAGTTTGGGCAGTCAGCCTATAGTGCACCATTAGCTCCTATCAGTGCGCCTCCGATTCAGAGCTATCACCATGGTTATCCGTCCCGTTTGGGTCAGCTTCAGTTTCAACAGCCACAGCAGCAGGATGGGCATTTTGAGTGTGGTGGTATTGGGCACATCAGGAGGTCCTGTCCGAGATTATTGGGCGGCATGCCACAGTAGATTTTCGTGCCATAGTTCTGGCACCAGTTGCTCCACCACCCTCTTGGCTAGCCAGGGGCAGGGGTCAGGCAGTCAGAGGTGGGGGTTAGGCTGTTAGAGGTAGAGGTCAGGCCATTAGAGGTGGAGGCCAGCCAGCTAGAGGTTGTCCTAGAGATATAGTTCAGAGTGGTGGGGCCCAGTCCCGATGTTATACTTTCCCAGCTAGGCCTGAGGCTGAGTTATCTGACGCCGTTTCACAGGTATTGTTCCAATTTTCCATAGAGATGCTTCAGTTCTATTTGATCCGGGATCTACTTATTCCTACATGTCATCCTATTTTGCTTCATATCTTGTTATGCCTCGTGATTCTTTGAGTGCTCCTATGTATGTGTCCACGCATGTGGGAGATTGTATTGTTGTAGATCGTGTCTATCGCTCGTGTGTGATTACTATTGGGAGTCTTGAGACTACTGTGGATCTCCTACTTCTTGATATGGTAGATTTTGATGTTATCTTGGGTATAGATTGGTTGTCACCTTATCATGCTATATTGGACTATCACGCCAAGATGGTGACCTTAGCCATGCCCGAGTTGCCTCGATTAAAGTGGAGAGGGACTCCTGGCCACTCTACCAGCAGAGTTATTTCTTATGTGAAGGCTCAACGTATAGTCGAGAAGGGGTGTCTAGCTAATTTTGCCTATGTCCGTGATTCTAGTGCGGAGGTTCCTTCTATGGATTCAGTACCAATTATTCGTGAGTTTCTGGAGGTGTTTCCTGCAGATCTGTCGGGGATGCCACCTGATAGGGATATTGACTTCTCTATCGATTTGGCTCTAGGCACTCAGTCTATTTCTATTTCGTCATACCGTATGGCCCCATCGGAGTTGAAGGAGCAGTTGCAAGATTTGCTTGATAAGAGCTTCATTAGACCTAGTGTCTCGCCCTGGGGTGCGCCCGTGTTGTTCATGAAGAATAAGGATGGATCAATGAGGATGTGTATAGACGATCGGTAGTTGAACAAAGTCACTATCAAGAACAAGTATCTATTGCCGAGGATTGATAACTTATTTGATCATCTTCGGGGTTCCAAAGTGTTTTCAAAGATTGATTTTAGGTCTGGCTACCATCAATTGAGGATTAGGGCATATGATATCCTTAAGACAGCTTTTCGGACTCGGTATGGGCATTATGAGTTCATAGTAATGTCATTTGGGTTGACAAATTGCCCAGCAGCATTTATGGATTTGATGAACTGGGTGTTCAAGCCCTGCTTGGATTATTTTGTGATTGTATTCATTGATGATATCTTGATCTACTCCCCTAGTCAAGAGGAGCATGAGCAGCATTTTCGGATTGTAATTCAGATTTTAAGAGATAGCTAGTTATATGCCAAGTTTTCAAGTGTGCATTTTGATTAGACTTAGTCGCCTTTTTGGGACATGTTGTATAGGCAGAGGGAATAAAGGTGGATCCTAAGAAGATTTAGGCAATTCAGAACTGGCCTAGACCTACTTCAGCTATAGAGATCCCTAGTTTCCTAGGTTTGGCGGGTTATTATCGCCAGTTCGTGGAGGGGTTTTCATCCATAGCAGCCCCAATGACTAGATTGACCTAGAAGGGTGCCCCATTCAGATGGTCGGATGAGTGTGAGTTGAGCTTTCAGAAGCTCAAGACTGCTTTGACTATGGCGCAGTGTTGGTGTTGCCCATAGGTTCAGGATCCTACACGGTGTATTGTGATGCATCTCATATTAGGCTCAGTACGGTATTGATGCAGGATGGTAGGGTGATTGCATACGTGTCGCGACAGTTAAAGGTTCATGAAAAGAATTACCTTGTTCATGACTTGGAGTTGGCAGCCATTGTTCACGCGCTGAAGATTTGGACGCACTATCTTTACGACGTGTCGTGTCAGGTATTCACGGACCATCGGAGTTTTCATTATTTTTTTAAATAGAAGGATCTCAATTTGAGACAGAGGAGGTGGTTGGAGCTATTGAAAGACTATGATATCACCATTTTGTATCATCCCGGAAAGGCCAATATGGTAGTCGATGCATTGAGTAAAAATGTTGTGAGCATGGGTAGGCTTGTGTATATTCCAGTTGGTGAGAGGCCTCTTGCAGCAGATGTTCAGGCTTTGGCCAATCAGTTCGTGAGGTTAGATGTTTCGGAGCCTAGTCATGTCTTAGCTTGCACAGTCTCTCGTACTTCCTTATATGAGCGCATCAAAGAGCGACAGTATGATGACCCCCATTTTCTTGTCCTTAAGGACATGGTGCGGCATGGTGGTGCCAAGCAGGTTAATGTTGGATATGATGGGGTTTTACGGATGCAGGGTCATATTTGTGTACCCAATATGGATGGGCTTCGTGAGTTGATTCTTGAGGAGGCCCACAGTTCCTGGTATTCTATTCATTCGGGCATCGCCAAGATGTATCAGGACTTGTAGAAGCACTATTGGTGGAGCAGAATAAAGAAGGATATAGTTGCACATGTATCTCGGTGTCAAAATTGTCAGCAAGTAAAGTACAAGCATCAGAGACCTGGTGGTTTGCTTCAGAAGTTAGAGATTCCTGAGTGGAAGTGGTAGTGTATCACTATGGATTTTATTGTTGGACTCCCACGGACTCAGAAGAAGTTCGATGCGGTATGGGTCATTGTGGACCAGTTGACCAAGTCAGCACATTTCATTCCAGCGGAATTTACATATTCTTCAGAGCGGTTAGCTAAGATCCACATCTACAAGATTGTCCGTCTTCATGGTGTGCCCGTGTCTATCATTTCTGACTGAGGTACGCAGTTCACCTCACACTTCTAGGGTCAATACAGCGTGAGTTAGGCACGCAGGTTGAGTTGAGCACAACATTTCATCCCCAGATGAACGGACAGTTCGAGCGCTCTATTCAGATATTGGAGCATATGCTTCGCGCTTGTGTTATGGATTTTGGGGGTTCTTGGGATCAGTTCTTGCCACTTGCAGAGTTTGCCAACAACAATATCTACCAGTCTAGCATTCAAATGGCTCCCTATGAGGCATTATACTGTAGGTGGTGTCATTTGCCAATTGGATAGTTCGAGCCGGGGGAGGCTCGGTTATTGGGTACAGATTTGGTACAGGATGCCTTGGATAAGGTCAAGATTATTCAGGATCGACTTCGCACCGCTCAGTCTAGGCAGAAAAGTTATGCTAACCATAGAGTTCGTGATGTTGCATTCATGGTCGGAGAGAGGGTATTGCTTCGGGTTTCACCCATGAAAGGTATGATGAGGTTCAAAAAGAAGGGCAAGTTAAGCCCTAGATATATCGGACCCTTTGAAATTCTTGAGAAAGTGGGTGAGGTGGCCTACAAGCTCGCATTGCCACCCAATTTATCAACACTCCATCTGGTATTCCATGTGTCCGTACTCCAGAAGTATCACGATGATCCGTCTCATGTGTTAGATTTTAGCTCAGTCCAATTGGACAAGGATTTGGCTTATGAGGAGGAGCTAGTGGCTATTCTTGCCCGACAGGTCCGACAGTTGAGGTCTAAGAGTTAACCTTCAGTTCGAGTGCAATAGAGGGGTCAGCCGATCGAGGCAGCCACTTGGGAGTCCGAGTCGGACATGCGAAGTAGATATCCACACCTTTTTACCAATCCAGGTACTTTTCTATGTCCGTTCGAGGATGAACGTTTGTTTTAGAGGTGGAGAATGTGATGACCCGATAGGTCATTTATAGTTTTCACCCTAAATTATGTGTTTCAAAATCCCGAATAGCTTCGTTTCACCTTCCTCGATTAGCGTGCACATTCCATTCCTTTTTTGGAAGGTTTGTATGTGAAAAATTGACAAAAATGTGAACTCATGCCTTAAAACTCATTTGAGTTGACTTCGGTCAATATTTTGAGAAAACAAAGTCGGATCAGTATTTTGACGGTCCCGGTGGGTCCGTATCGTGATTTGGGACTTGGGCATATTCCCGGAATCGAATTCAGAAGTATCTAGCTCAAATTATCGCCATTTGTTAAAAATAATAAGTTTAAAGGTTTAAAGAAATCCTAAGTTTGACCTTAGTTTGACTTTGTTGCGAGCGGGTCCGTATTCTGCTTCTCGAACTTGGTATAAGTTCATTACAGTATTTATGACTTATCTGCAAAATTTGGTGCAAAACGGAGTTATTTTGGCGTGATTCGGACGTCCAGTTGAAAAGTTGCATATTCTTAAGTTTAATTCGTTTTGGTGTCTGATTCGTAGTTATAGGTGTTATTTTGGTATTTTGATCATGCGAGTGAGTTCGTATGATATTTTTGGACTTGTGTTCATGTTTGGTTTGGAGCCCCGAGGGCTCAGGTAAGTTTCGGATAGGCTACGGAGTGATTTCGGACTTAGTAGAATATCTGATGTCTCTTCTGTTACTGGTGCTCTACTGCATGTCTCACATTTGCGAGATCTGGCTCACATTTGCGAAGGCAGGGTTGCATTTGCGACTCAGCGTGTTTCTAGGGAATCTTCGCATATGTGAAGGGTGGTCTGCACTTGCGAGGGCATGGGTTCGCATTTGCGACCAAAACATCGCATTTGCGATGATTAACTTTTCTAAGAAGGGTTTGCATTTGCGATCTCTTTCTCGCATTTGCGATGTTCGCAATTGCAAACAAAATATCGCAATTGCGACATTTGCAGCTGGTAAAAAAGGGGGGAAACAGGATTTTAGCTCATTCTTTCAAATTCTCAACCGTAAAAACCTTAGAGGCAATTTTCCCAAGAGCTTTTGTTCCTAAATTCATTGGTAAGTGACTCTAATCTACTTTTTTTAATTACTCATAATATTTCATAAGATTTCAACATCAAATCTAGGATTTCCATGGTAGAAATTAGGGATTTTTGTAAAATTGGGATTTAGACCTCAAATTGAGGTCGGATTTCGAATTTAATTGCATAACCGGGCTCGGGGGTGAATGGGTGATCGGGTTTTGGTTCGAACCTCGGGTTTTGACAAAGTGAGCCTGAGGTTGAATTTTGTTGACTTTTTCAATAATGATCTAAATTGAATCTCTTTCATTCGTGGTAGTTATAACAACAACAACAACCCCCCAGTGAAATCCCACTAGTGGGGTCTGGGGAGGGTAGTATGTACGCAGACCTTACCCCTACCCCGAAGAGGTAGAGAGGCTATTTCCGAAAGACCCTCGGCTCAAGAGGACAAGAAGACAAAATAAGACAATATCAGTATCACCATAGAAATCATAGGAAAAATAGGAACAACATGAAATCCAGAAAAAAGATGCAAAACAAAAACGAAAAAAAGCAAAAGCAAAAACGATAGCTAGTAAATAGGTCCGACACAGAAACGCAAAATAGTAAGACACAACATTTCCACTAGCTAGCTTAGACAAAAACCCTACCAGACTAATCTCACAATGGTACGAAATAAGACAAGACGCAACTACCTCTTAACCTACAACCCTAATACTCAACCTCCACATCTTCCTATCAAGTGCCATGTCCTCGAAAATCTGAAGCCTCGCCATGTCCTGTCTGATCACCTCTCCCCAATACTTCTTTGGCCGCCCTCTACCTCTTTTCGTGCCCTCCACAACCAGCCGCTCACACCTCCTTACCGGGGCATCTGGTCTCCTTCTCTGTACATGCCCGAACCATCTTAGCCTCGCTTTCCACATCTTGTCATCAATGGGAGCCATGCGCACCTTCTCCCAAATATCAACATTCCTGATCATATCCATCCTAGTGTGCCCGCACATCAACCTCAACATCCTCATATCTGCTACTCTCATCTTCTATATATGTGAGTTCTTAACTGCCCAACACTCAGCCTCGTACATCATGGCCGGTCTAACCACCGCTTTATAGAACTTACCTTTGAGTATCGGTGGCACTTTCTTGTCACACAGGACTCCAGATGCTAACCTCCACTTCATCCATCCTACCCCCATACGGTGTGTGACATCCTCATCGATCTCCCCTCCTCCCTGGATAACCGACCCAAGGTACTTGAAGCTGCCTCTACTTGGGATGACTTGTGAGTCAAGCCTCACATCCACGCCTACTTCCCCCGGCTCAGCATTGAACTTACACTCCAGGTATTCCGTCTTCATCCTACTCAGCTTGAAACCCTTATACTCAAGAGCCTGTCTCCAAACCTCCATCCTCTCGTTAACAACGGATCGCGTTTCATCAATCAAAACTATGTCATCGGCGAATAGCATACACTATGGCACCTCCCCTTGAATATGGTGTGTTAACGCGTCCAACACAAGGGCGAATAGGAACGGGCTGAGCACAGAGCCTTGATGTAGCCCCATAACAACCGAAAAATGCTCAGAGTCACCTCCCACTGTCCTTATCCATGTCTTAGACCCATCATACATGTCCTAAATCGCCATAATGTAAGGAACCAATACACCTTTTGCCTCCAAGCATCTCCAGAGAACTTCTCTAGGAACCTTGTCATATGCTTTCTCTAGGTCAATAAAAACCATGTGCAGGTCCTTTTTCCTATCTCTGTACTGTTCCACCAACCACCTAACAAGGTGTATAGCTTCTATAGTAGAACGACCCGGCATTAACCTGAACTGGTTGTCGAAAACAGACACCGACATCCTCACCCTCGCTTCAACCACCCTCTCCCACACTTTCATGGTATGACTCAGTAATTTGATACCCTTATAATTGTTACAACTCTGGATATCACCTTTGTTATTATACAATGGAACCACCGTACTCCACCTCCACTCATCTGGCATCCTCTTCGCCTTAAATATAACATTGAACAACCCAGTCGATCACTCCAAACCTGCTCTCCCCCACACACTTCCACAATTCCACTGGAATCTTGTCAGGCCCTGTCGCTCTGCCCCTACTCATCTTACTCATAGCTCCCACGACCTCCTCCGCCTTGATGCGCCTGCAGTACCCAAAGTCATGGCGACTCTCAGAATGCTTCAATTCACCTAGCACGATATCCCGATCCCCTTCTTCATTCAGATATTTATAAAAGTAAATCTGCCATCTCTTCTTAATCTGGGAATCTTCCATCAATACTCTACCATCATCGTCCTTGATGCATCTCACTTGGTCCAAATCATGAGCCTTCCTCTCTCTCAACTTGACCAGCCGGAATAGCTTCTTCTCCCCGCCTTTTTCCCCCAGTTCCTCGTACATACGACCATAAGCTGCAGTCTTAGCCTCTGTGACCACCAGCTTAGCTTCCTTCCTAGCTACCTTATACCTCTCCATGCACGCACGCCTCCTCTTATCCTCACCTACGCTCCCCACTAACTTCAGGTACACCGCTTTCTTCGCTTTCACTTTACCCTGGACCACTTCATTCCACCACCAATATCCTTTGTGCCCGCCAGCGACGCCCGTCGAGACCCCTAACACCTCTCTCGCAGCCTCCCTTATACCGTCTGTTGCCGTTGACCACATAGTGCTCGCGTCACCACTGCTCCTCCAAGCTCCCATAGCCTACAACTGCCCCTCCAACTCTTGGGCTTTATCCTTAGTTAAGGCTACCCACCTGATTCTCGGTCTTCCTCGAGCAGACCTTTTCCTGCTCTTTAACATAATACCAACATCCATTACCAAGAGCACATGTTGCGTCGCGAGTATCTCACCTGGAATCACCTTGCAATCCTTGCACAACCCTCTGTCACACCTTCTGAGGAGGAGATAGTCAATCTGAGTCTTCGCCACAGCATTTTGAAAAGTAACCAAATGCTCCTCCCTCTTCGGAAAGGTAGAGTTCACAATCACCAACCCAAAAGCCTTAGCGAAGTTCAACAACGAGGTACCTCCTCCGTTCCTCTCCCCAAAACTGAATCCTCCATGCACCTCGCCATGACCACCTGCGGTCGACCCAATATGACCATTGAAATCCCCTCCTATGAATAGCTTCTCAATAGGCGAAACCTGGCGCACAATCTCATCCAACCCCTCCTAGAAACATCGTTTAACCTCCTCATCTAGGCCCTCATGCGGCGCATAGGCGCTAACGATGTTTAGGGTGCACTCTCCAGCCACCAACTTAATAATCATCAATCTATCATTCACTCATCTAACCTCAACCACAGACTCTCTAAGTTCCCTATCCACCAAGATACCCACTCAATTCTTACCCTTCTGGACTCCTGAGTACCAAAGTTTATACCCGTCCGCATCCCTCGCCCTCGACCCTACCCACCTTGTCTCTTGGACGCACACTATATTGACCCTCCTCTTCTAGAAGATCTTTTCCAACTCTATAGACTTACCCGTCAATGTACCTACATTCCATGACCAAATTCTCAACCAGTGGACACCCTTGTTCCCTTTACCTCCCTTGCCTCCTAACCAGCCCCCCCAACCCCCGCCCTACCTCCCACTCCCCCCGAGGACATGACCTCACTCGACCATCCCAAACCACAGCCATTATACATAGGTAGACTAAGGGGAATCACTAACACACACAAGGCAACAACCCAAACTAGAAGAAGACAAGGTACAACTACAGGCGCACTAATACGGTGAATAAACAAATATGGACTAAAACGATAACAATTTAACTAATTATAAATTAGAGACACAGGATCAGCAAGATATGTGCAACTAAATACCCTAGACAATGCTAATAGGGTCGAGAGCAAATACAAAGGATCTAAACATTACAGGTGAGTCAAACAATTAAATGATCTAAGCAAATAAACAACGGCTATAGCACAATACTAGTATAGAACACACTACGAACAATGAAACAAATTTAAACAAAGTGTATCTACGACAAAGTGTAATAAGACAGGAACGTATAACTTGGTATCGTCGACGGAGATGGTGGGGCCGATGGTGGTAGTCGAAGAACTGGCCGGAGTTGATGGGTAATAAATCACTTGGATTGCAGATGGGTCTGGTTTGTGTGTGACCACGGCATCGCAAATAGACCTGAAACCTGGCTGTGGTAGTTCCCACTCGCCGGTGACCGGTCCATAGGGAACGCCAAAGTTTGCTGTCTTGTTCACTCTGGAGTAAAAGAGCACACCTCCAGCGTACACGGGGCTAGACAAGTGAAACGGTAGGGGAAAGAGGGGGACCGGCAGAGTGTAGAAGATTAGAGAGATGTCGCCAACGTCTCGCCGGCAGTGAGAGATGGAAAAGACAAGATGGGAAAGAGGAGAAGCGGGGTGAGAGAGATGGGGGGAAGAGAGGGAGGAAGGGTGTGGGCTGATGAGGAGGAGAGTAGAGAGAGAGGGGACTTACCTGGGTAGAGGGTAGTCGCCGACGACTGAATTGGTCGCTGGTAGTTCTAAGGCTTATTTTGAATCGTTTGATTGATAATTTTCTAGATTTGGTTGGTTTGGAGGCTTGTTTGAAAGGCAAGTCCGTGGTTGAATTTTGAGTTGATTGCAGAGTGAGGTAAGTGTTGGGTCTAACCTTGACTTGAGGGAATTAGGAGCCCTTGATACTATGCGTTATGTGAATTTCATGAGTAGCGGCGTATATGCGAGGTGACGAGTGTCTATACGCCGTCAATGACTTGTTTCCATGTCTACCCGTATTTCATTAATTACTGCATTTTATGTCTTGATTGTTACTTGTATTCATTGCTCCCCATGCCTTAACTGGTTACTTGTCATTTATTACTCTCGCATTATTAATGTTAATTTCTTTCATGCTTCTATGCTTAATTGATATTTTCCTTAATTGTCTTACTTGTACCCCTTTTATTTGTCATATATTTGACAGTCTTGTTCAGTACTAAAGGTAGCCTTTCCTGATTTGGTACGAGATTCCTTCTTGATGTGTAGTTTTCATATTCGTTAATCGTAGAGATTCTTGTGATTCGAGTTGTTAAATTGATTGCACTCATTGATTTATTCATATTGATACGGCGGGATCGGGTTTTGTGCCACAACATGTGAAATAAGGGTGGATTGATATGGTGAAATAAGGGTGAATTATGATATTAACTCTGATTATATGGTGCGATCGGGTTGCGCGCCACAACATATATTTACTTATTATTATTATTATTGATATCTATATGGTAGAATAAGGGAGGTTAGTGTTGTACGATGGGATCGGGTTGTGCGCCGCAACAGCTTATGCATTTTCTATTCCTTATTGCATTGTGTCGGCTTCGGTACTTTCGTACGAGACTCTAAGGATTGGTATATCTAGTTTTTACAGGTTTTCTTGAGGATTGAGTTATTTTCATGAGTTAACTGCCTTATTTCGTTTCCATATTTTCCTTTCCTACCATATTTTATATTGCGTACAGGTTATTCTAAGTGATCCGCCTTAGCCTCGTCACTACTTCGTCGAGGTTAGGCTCAGAACTTACAGATTACATGGGGTCAGTTGTACTTATACTATACTCTACACTTCTGCTGTATATTTTGGAGTCGGTCCTAGCGGCGGTCAGTAGATTGCTCGGGTTGACTATCAGTGTGGAGACTTGAGGTACAGCTGCTCGGCGTTCGCAGCCCTGAAGTCCCCTCCTACTTTACCTTAGCTGTGCATTTTTCTTTTAGACAGCTTCACTTTTATTCAGATCTTTATCTATAGTATTCTAGTAGCTTGTGCACTTGTGACACCAAATTCGGGGTTGTATTAGATATTTTAGTTGTTAAGGTTTTTCGCACTTTACTTAGGATTTATTTTAGTTATTTTGGTTTCTTTATTATTATTTAATCTGAACTGTTAAAAATGGATAAACTATTCTAACCTTATATTGCCTAGCAAGTGAAATATTATGCGCCATCACGGTGCCGAGGATGGGATTTTTGGGTCGTGACAGTTTTCACATAACATTGACCGTAGTCAACTCAAATGAGTTTTATGGAAAAATTTAACATTTTTATCAATTTCTCACATAAAAATTTTTCGGAAAGAGCTACGGACTGTGCATGCAAATCGGGGAAGGCTAAACAGAGCTATTTGAGGTCTCGGAACACAAAAATGAAAGGTAAAACTATAAATGACCTATCGGGTCATCACAGTTTTTCTCACTCTTCAAAAATAAGAAATTGGTGTATGCAAATATATTGGATGTCCTATGAAGGCACCATCTTTCTGTCAAGCGGTGAGCGAAAATTCAAGGATGGCACTATTCTTTCTATGGGTAAAAGTAGAAATTTCTTATAACTTAAATAAATTCATACAATTAATTAATTAGAAGAGCATTATATTAAAAACGACATACTAATCAATTTGTAATCACTTTGTTGTAATGACCCGACCGGTCATTTTGAGCATTTGTACTTCGCTCGGTGGTTTGAGGGCATGAGTAGCTCTGTATGATGTATCATGACTTAGGTGCATCGTCATTTTCGATTTTCGGGTGATTCAAAATTACTTTTAGAAGAATGAATTTCATGTTTGAAGCTTTAAGTTGGAGGAGTTGACTAAGTTTGACTTATGAGTATTTGACCTCGGATCGGAGTTTTGATGGTTCCGTTAGGTCCGGATGGTGATTTTTGATTTGGACATATGCCTGGATTTGTATTTGGATATTTCTAGAAGGTTTCGGTACTATTTGGCGAAAGTTAAAAATTTAAAGGTTTGGAATGTTCATAAATTTGAATGGGAGTTGACTTTGTTGATATCGGGTTTGGATTATGGTTTTGGGAATTGGAATAGCTTTTTTACGTCATTTGGGACTTGTGTGCAAACTTTGAGGCCATTCCGAGTTGATTTGATATGGTTCGGCACGAGTTTTGGAAGTTGAAAGTTCATTAAGTTCGATTTGAGGTACGATTCATGGTTTTGATATTTTTATTCATGATTTGAGGCCTCAAGTAAGTTCGTTTTATGATATGGGACTTGTTGGTATGTTCGGACGGGGTCCCAAGGGGCTCGGATGAGTTTAAGATAGGTTTGGATTGTGTTGTGCTCGTTTTTTATGTTTCGACGTCGTTTCTTCAAGCATAAATGGTACCACATTAAGAAAATGATCTCCAATTTCTGTTTTGATTGAATCAGTAGGTCCGTATCGTAATTATGGAGCCATAACAAAAAGAATCATTGAATTCGGACATTGTATGAGGGAGTTATGTCCATTTTAGTGTCAGAGAAGAAAGTTGGTGCCGGTGCTTCGCAGATGTGGGCAGATGCGAAGTTGGGTCTGCATCTGCGACCCCACAGGTGCGGAATATTGACCTCAAATATGGAAATTACAGCTGGCAGACTGCAAGTGCGGATTTTGAGTGCAGAAGCGAATTTCTCCGCGTATTAAAAAAATCAGACTGTGTTTATTTAGTATTTTGAGCATATATTGAGTTCTAGAGCTCCGTTTGAGGTGATTTTTGCTGCGTTCTTCTCGTTTTTTCATGGCAGTCAGTATCTAACCTCATATTTTGTATTTTAGCATTATTATTCTAGTTCCTTTATGAATTAACCCAGGTTTTTATTGGAGATTTGTGGGTTTTATCCCTAAAACTTAAGGGGTTGATTATTTTACATGATTCCATCTTTGATTTTGGTATTTAAATGGTGAATCTAAAAGAGAAATTAAGGGTTTTGTCTAAACATTCCTAAAGTAAATTTTTGAGTTTTGAACATCGATTCGAAGTCGGATTTTAGTAAAATTAGCATGGTTGGACTTGTATTCGAATGGGTTGTCGGAATTTGTGAGTTGATTAGTTTCTAAGGTGCGAGCCCGGGTTTGACTTTTTGGTTGATATTGGGCTTTGATTTAAAGATTCAACCTTTATCGATTGGGTTTCTTCCTTTGGCATTATTTGATGTTTTTAAGTTGCTTTTGGCTAGTTTCGAGTCGTTCGGAGGTCGGTACGCGTGGGATGGAATTTCTAGAGTATTGTTTGGCTTGCTCGGTATTGGATTTGGCTTGTTTGAGGTAAGTATCTTATCTAAACTTGGTTGAGGCACTAGTTGCCTGAATTATTTGTGATAGCTACGTGCTATGGGTGCGCATATGTGTGGGGTTTGAGCCCATATGTGAGCACCGGGGTATTTATCCATGCTCGGGATAGTGCTTAGGCTATGATATTCCTAGAATTGACTGTTAAGCTTTAAGCTATAATATTTCTCATATTTTTAACATTGTTGTGAATTATTTGAGCCATGTTTGAGGTTACGAAGAGGCAAATTCCCTGAATAAACTTGGTAATTGCTACTTCTGTGATAAATTATTGATTTGAGCTATGATAGCACGCATTGCACATGTCTACACTTTAGTATGTTATTATACCAGTCCAGGAGCATGAAATCTGATATTCATCCATCATATACATGTGTTCTTGTATACTTGCTTCTGTGTGATATGATTTGGACTGGATGCATGTGACCACGTCGGGCAGATTGTGTTGATATGCCTGTAACCACGCTGAGTGGATTGTGTTGCTATGCCTGTGACCATGTCGGACCGATTGTGATATTGTGCATATGATCACGCCGGGCGGATTGTGATATTAGCACGTGAGTTGTCCGTGCAGCACGTGAGTTGTCCGTGCAGCACGTGAGTTGTCCGTGCGGATTGATATTATTAGCACGTGAGTTGTCCGTGCGGAACCAGATATTGATATTATAGCACGTGAGTTGTCCTTGCTAATTGATATTTATTGTGCGTCATTGATTTTGCTTGAAGCGTATCTCTTTGAATTCCTTCCACTCACTCGTATGCGTATGGGAGTGCTCGGCATCAGCTATACATTGATGGCTTGTGATTCAATGGATGAGGTGCGAGATGTGCTTTTCTTGTTTTGGCGATAGGCCAGTTTGGAGAACTTGAGGCCAGGTTTAGATCGCAACTTAGGCTCGGTAGTTCAGTTGTGTGAGCATGTGATTTTGGACTCATATGTCTGGTAGTGTCCTTATTAGTGGAATTTATGGCTCGGTGAGTGGTTAGATGGCTATGTGATGAGTATGACGTGATTGCGGTAAGCGCTCAGATAGTTTTTGATATGATGGGAAGATTTTGCTTGGGATGTGGAAAAGACGATTGGATGCTTGAATTCTTTCTTGATGTGTTGTACAGTCTCGAGTTATGATCGTGTTGAGGGAACTTTCATGTCGTTTATTTGTGGAACGAAGTAGATTCGCATGTCTTGTGAATGAGTTCAGACTCATGAAGATTAAGTGATTGCGTAGTAGTTGTGACTGTGAAAGGGTATAGAGAGATGTCAGTTTGAGGCTAAGTAGGTGGGTTATCACCTGCGGGGTAATCCACGAATATAGGATCCTTATGATGTTGTATGGAGGGTTTATTTTCTACCAGTGGGTTATATGTGTTGCGATTTGAGTTTGGATTGGTTGAGAAATTTGAACTGACTGTCACGAGGATGACTGCAAGCTTAGCAGATGATTTGAGGTATTTTTTTGGTTTGTGTTGCATGAGCTTGTAAAGAATTTAGTTGAAACTCACTGCGGGATTATAGTAGTAATAGAGTATGGGTATGGTGAGTTATCAGATGTTTTATTCTATGGATTTGAACTAAGTGGGGGAGTTTGCTATCGACGATTTGATTGAATGGTTATGTGTTGTTTTGGTTTTGGTCTAAAGCATACTTGCAGATTGGTTATCTTGCAGATGTTGGCTTTGAGGATGACTTAAGCAAGGAAATTTCTTGATGCATGGTGTATTACACTTTATGGGTATATGGGAATCATGGAATGATTGATTTGTTATTTGTGAAGGGTGTAGTGTGCACGGAGTAGGAATTTGCTCGGCTACGTTAAGGCGAGGTTACTTCTTTGGGTATTGTTGTGCTAATGAGGCATAGGTCGTTCGACCCGTTTGGGCAGTGCAATTGAGATTTGAGTAGAGTGGATGACTCTCGAGGAGGTTCTAAAGAGCTTAAGATTCATATGTGGCATTTGAGGATTTTTCGAATTTGTATATGGCTAAGATCTGAGATTTGCATTAGATGGTGCCGGGACTTGCGGTATTTCTGTATGACTATGGATTCTACATTTTAGTATAAGAAAGATAAAAGGAAAAATTTTAAATTCATAGAAGGTTTCTTCAGAGTGGGTGTCTTGGTTGTGGTACTTTTGGGTTGCTTAAGAGGGACTACAGCGGCTTATGGGCCTTAGGGCGGTGTGGTTTTATGCTAGGATCTCTTGTGGTGAGCTTTGGGTAAGGATCGTGGTGTTCTGGCAATTTGGATATGTATTCTACATCGGGTCGAATTTGTTGACTCTATATTGTTACTGTTGAGGGATGTGCCATTCAGTTAGAATTGATTTTATTAGTGTTTGATATGTTCTATGTGTTACTGTTCAATGCTATGAGGGGTTGTGATTTGTTGGTTATATGCACATCGATGTGGTTCTGTTTGGGCCTTGTAGCGAAATTCGAGCGAAATAGTTATTGGGGTGTTGAATGGTTGATTGCGCCTTGGTTATGGTCATTCCGGGATGTGGTATATTGTGTTATTTCCTTCTCCATGGTTATAGTCATGCACTTTGTGTACTTTATATCGAATTGCATGTGGTTGTTGATTTTGAGCATTATGGCTTGAGGTATTTCATATGGACCAGTGTTTGGATGGGGTCACGCATTGCAGCTGGGTTATGTTTGGATATGATCCTTTGTGTTAGATTCGTGTGTCTTGATTCTACTATGTGTGATGGGTTCGTAGCATTGCGCCTGTGGTGGTATCTGTTGAACTTGCAGGACGGTTCTATCATTTGAGTCATTTTCCATGTTTGAATACATTTGAATTGTTGCTTATTGGTGCACGGATTGCACAGTTTGTGGCTCTAGGTAGTATTGGTGTGGTATGTTAGTAGAGTAGCTTGTATTTGATGAGATGAAGTCTTTGGGCCTTAAGTGATTGCTATCAAATTTGATTACGGTATGTTTGGAAGAATAATATCGGACGTCGGCCTAGGATTTGGCTTTGGTTATTGTCGAATGAGAGGGAGCTCCATGACTTGTTGATCTGATGAGTGGTTATGAGTTTCTGCATGTTTCTTTCATCATCGGCATTGTACGAAGGTTTTGAACGAGGTTTCACTCGATATGAGGTTTATTATCGGTATCGGGTTTGTTTTGAATAGCTACTGTGATCGGAAAATTTTGCTACGAGCATGCGAGTTATGTGGTATATCATATGATTTCATCTTGGGTTATGGTTATGGCTTGGTACAGCTTGTTCAGACTTATACAGGGTGTAGATGCGAGATTCACGTCTTCTAAGGAATTCTAAATGTTAGAAATTGGGCATCAAGGTTTATGGGCTAAGGATGAAGTGAGGATCTTCAGTTAGGTGGTGATGTCAGACTTATATGGAGTAGGGTGACGTGGGATCACCTCTGGGTATGTGCATGGTAAGGTTACACGGCGATTTGATGGTTTTGGAACAACTCTAGGCACGTTCGAGGAAGAACGAATGTTTTAAGTGGGAGAGAATGTAATGACCAGAACGGTCGTTCTGAGAATTTGCATTATGCTCAGTGGTTTGAGGGCATGAGTAGCTCTGTATGATGTATTATGACTTGTGTGCATTGTCACTTTTGGTTTTCGGGTGATTCGAAATTAGTTTAGAAGAATGAATTTCATGTTAGAAGCTTTAAGTTGAAAGAGTTGACCAAGTTTGACTTATGAGTATTTGACCTCGGATCGAAGTTTTGATGGTTCTGTTAGATCCGTATGGTGATTTTTGACTTGAGCATATGCCCGGATTTGTATTTGGATATTTCTAGAAGATTTCGGCACTATTTGGCAAAAGTTGGAAATTTGAAGGTTTGAAATATTCATAAGTTTGACCGGGAGTTGACTTTGATGATATCGGGTTCGGATTATGGTTCTGGGAATTGGAATAGCTTTTTCATGTCATTTGGGACTTGTGTGCAAAATTTGAGGCATTCCGAGTTGATTTGATATGGTTCGGTACGAGTTTTGGAAGTTGAAAGTTCATTAAGTTCGATTTGAGGTGCGATTCATGGTTTTGATATTTTTATGTGTGATTTGAGGCCTCAAGTAAGTTCATGTTATGATATGGGACTTGTTGGTATGTTAGGACGGGGTCCCGAGGGGATCGGGTGAGTTTTAGATAGGTTTGGGGTGTGTTGTGCTCGTTTTTTATGTTTCGACGTCGTTTCTTCAAGCATAAATGGTACCACATTAATAAAATAAGGTCCAATTTCTATTTTGATTAAAGAATTAGATCTGTATTGTAATTACGGAATCATAGCAAAAAGAATTATTGAATTCGGACATCGTATGAAGGAGTTATGCTCATTTTAGTGTCGGAGAAAAAAGCTGGTGCTGGTGCTTCGCAGATGCGAAGTTGTGTCTGCATCTGCGACCCCGCAGGGCAAAAAATGGACCGCAGATGCAGAAATTACAGCTGGCAGACCGCAGGTGCGGATTTTGAGCGCAGAAGCGAATTTCCCTGTGTATTAAAAAAATCAGACTGTGTTTATTTATTTCTTTGAGCATATCTTGAGTTCTAGAGCTCCGTTTGAGGTAATTTTTGCGGCGTTCTTCTCATTTTTTCATGGCGGTCAGTATCTAACCTCGGATATTTTAGAGGTCGATTTGAAATCGTATTTGGATTGAGATAGGTATTTTTGACTCAGTTTTGATTATTTAACATGATTTCATCTTTGACTTTGGTATTTAAATGGTGAATCTAAAAGAGAAATTGGGGGTTTTGTCTAAACATTGCTAAAGTGAAATTTTGAGTTTTGAACATCGATTCGGAGTCGGATTTGAGAAAAATTAGCATGGTTGGAGTCGTATTCGAATGGGTTGTCGGAATTTGTGAGTTGGTTCAGTTTCGGAGTTGCGGGCCCGAGTTTGACTTTTTGGTTGACATTGGGCTTTGATTTAAAGATTCAACCTTTATCGATTGGGTTTGTTCCTTTGGCATTATTTGATGTTTTTGAGTTGCTTTTGGCTAGTTTTGAGCCGTTCGGAGGTCGGTACACGTGGGATGGCATTTCTAGAGTATTGTTTAGCTTTCTCGGTATTGTATTTGGCTTGTTTGAGGTAAGTATCTTATCTAAACTTGGTTGAGGCGCTAGTTGCTTGAATGATTTGTGATAGCTACGTGCTATGGGTGCGCATATATGTGGGGTTTGAGCCCATGTGCGAGCACTGTGGTATTTATCCATGCTCGGGATAGTACTTAGGTTATTATATGCCTAGAATTGACTGTTAAGCTTTAAGCTATAATATTTCTCATTTTTGTAATATTGTTTTGAATTATTTTAAGCCGTGTTTGAGGTTACGAAGAGGAAAATTCCCTGAATAAACTTGGTAATTGCGTGATAAATTGCCAATTTGAGCTATGATAGCATAAATTGTACATGCATGCACTTTAGCATGTTACTATATCGGTCCAGGAGCATGAAATCTGATATTCATCCATTATATTCATGTGTTCTTGTATACTTGCTTCTGTGTGATATGATTTGTACTGGATGCATGTGACCACGCCGGGCGGATTATATTGATATGCCTGTGACCACGCTAGGCGGATTGTGTTGCTATGCCTCTGACCATGCCGGGCGAATTGTGATATTGTGCTTGTGATCACACCGGGCGGATTGTGATATTAGCACGTGAGTTGTCCGTGCAGCACATGAGTTATCCGTGCGGATCAAGATATTGATATTATAGCACGTGAGTTGTTCGTGCTAATTGATATTATTAGCACGTGAGTTGCTCGTGCAGCACGTGAGTTGCTCGTGCAGCACGTGAGCTGCTCGTGCAGCATGTGAGTTATCCGTGCGGATCCAGATATTGATATTATAGCATATGAGTTGTCCGTGCAACACGTGAGTTGTCCGTGCAGTTGATATTATAAGCACGTAAGTTATCCGTGTAGCACGTGAGCTGTCCGTACAACGTGTGGATACGGATCCATCCCCCTAGGGTCACCTTTCATGTTTCTCTCTTGATGGTTTACAAGCGGATTATGAGAAACTGACGGGTTTCGGGTTGATGTGAGCTCTGGGAGAGCTGGTTAATATTTATTTTTGGATCGGGCTGCACGCCGCAACACGTCTCATTGGCTTATTGTTATTTGGATCGGGTTGCACGCCACAAGGGACTGATATTTGGTTATTGCATTTCTTCTTTACTTGCAATTTCCTTGACTGTTTACGTGATTTACTTGTATATCTTCTTTATATGCTGGATTGTTGACCGAGTAGAACGCTTTAAAACAAAGGAATGTGAGCACCAAGGTGGTTTTCACCTGTGATATATTGATTTGATCATATATCTATTCTATACTTGTTGAATTTATGAACTGTACAAGTGATCAATGAGTATCATTTATAGTTCTTGCTTCTATTACCTCGTCGAGGTTAGTTTGGATATGTATTGAGTACATGGGGTCTGTTGTACTCATACTACACTTTTGCACCTTGCGTGCAGATTTTGGGAGCTGATGTTACGGTACATGGCGAGTTGGCACTGAAGATGTACCTGCATTCCATATATGGCTATCACTTGTCCTTGGTAGCTTTAGATTCTAATTTTGTTCATGTAAAATTCAAACAAATGTTATAATTATTTCAGTTCAATTTTATTTTTGTAAAATCTAAGTCTTAGTGGCTCATGACTTGTACTACCAGTCCTTGGGGAGTTGTATAAAATTCAGATATTTCATTCTTGACTCTTATCATTTTCACTATATTATGTTTTATTGTTATTTGTCTTACCTAGCGGATTAGGGTAGGTGCCATCATAACGGGTTAGATTTTGGGTCGTGACATTTGTATTAATAAAAAATGGTTTAAAATAATTCTGATAATGAAATTAAAATAAGGGACAAAAGTGATATTGCAAACCACAAGAGAAATTAGTGTTACAAAATCAAAGCTGGAGGGAGATCTCCAAAATTATCCCATAATGTTTTTACTATTAGAAAATAGAGTTATTATCGGCTATAGTTATAATAACTGTTAAATATTTTAAACTTGGGATGTGTTAATATTAAAAATTTAAATCAATCAAAAACTAAAATTTACCCTTTAATGTTGAGAACAGATAATTAAGTTTTTGAATTAACCAATTAGCAAAAGAATCTAATACAATTTTTGATTCAAATTCATCATATTACTAAAATTATTTGTCAAGTTGAAAAATCTTTTAAGGTACATAAGTTTATTTTCGTAAGAAGGTAAGTCATGATAAAAGAAATCAGTTAATGGATCAAATTGACTACAATATATTAAGAGTCAAATTGATAAAAATAATTTGAAACAATAAGGATAAAATAGTAAAAGAAAAAATATATTATAAATGAGTTGTTAATTTTTTTTATGTTCAATCCAACTGTAACGACCCGATTGGTCGTTTTGAGATTTAGCGTTCCATTCGGTGGTTTGAGACTTTGAGTAGCTTCATATTATATATTATGACTGTCACGACTCGGAATTCCCACCCTCGGGACCGTATTGGCGCATAACATTTCACTTGCTAGGCAAACCAACGTTAGATGTATTTATTAACTATTTTTAACAAACTTCAAATATGATGACAATAAAGAAATTGAATAGTCTTAAACAAGATAAATAAGTTAATAAGTGACGAAATTCAAATACAACCCCAGATCTGGTGTCACGAATACATGAGCGTCTAAGATACTACAAATAATGGTCTGAAATAAACATAATTGTCTGAATCAAATGAACAGCTAAAAGAAGTAGAAGGGGACTTCAGAGTTGCGAACGTCGTGCAGCTATACCTCAAGTCTCCTCTGGGTAGCTGGATCCGAGCAAGTCTACGGTATCTACTTTTAACGTGATAATCAAGAGACTCGAACTACTCAGATGTCTCAACTGTACCAACTCAATGGTATCTACTTTTAACAATACGTACAAGTGAAACTATTTCAATGAAGGCAACAATTAATACGAAACTATAAGGCAACAAGGCATAAGACAATTTAGATATATGAGGGAAACAAATCGAGTAGCAAATAAGTATGGAATCAGGGAGGGAATGGACATTTTAATACAAGAAATGCTAAATGGCAAGTAACAATTGTGGCATGGAAGTCAAATAAGCATGTAGCAATTAAGGCATGAAGACAAGACATAATATTAAGCTATGAAGCTAGGGAAAACAAGTAATGTAATGGTTAAGTCATGGAAACAAGTAATTAATGAAATACGTCAAAGCATGGAAACAAATAATTTGACGGTGTATATACACTCGTCACCTCGCATATACGCCGCTACACATGCAATTCACATATCAAATAGCTCAAGGGTTCCTAATTCCCTCAAATCAAGGTTAGACCCAACACTTACCTCACTCCGCAATCAACTCAAAGTTCAACCACGACCTTGCCTTTTGAACAAGCCTCCAAACCAACAAAATCTAGCAAATTATTAACCAAACGATTCAAAATAAGCCTTATAAGCTACCCACGTATGAAAGAAGTTCAATTTTGATCATTATTAAAAAAGTCAACAAAAGTCAACCTCGGGGCCGCTTGGTCAAAACTAAAATTCGGACCAAAACACGAACACCCATTAACCCCCGAGCCTAGTTATGTAATTAGTTTCAAAATCCGACTTCAATTCGAGGTCTAAATCCCAAATTAAAGAAAATCCCTAATTCTACCCAAATCCCTAATTTCTACCATGAAAATCCTAGATTTGATGTTGAAAACTTATGAAATGTAATGAGTAATTGAAAAGAAGTAGATTAAAGTCACTTACCAATGAATTTAGCAAGCAAATCTCTTGGAAAAATTGCCTCTTGGAAGTTTAGGGTTGAGAGTTTGAAAGAAATGAGCTAAATCACGTTTTTCCCTCTTTTACCAGTTGCGGATGTCGCAATTGCGATATCTTGTTCGCAATTGCGAACATCGCAAATGCGAGAAAGAGGTCGCAAATACGAACCCTTCTCAGAAAGTCAGTCATCGCAAATGCGAACCCATGCCCTCGCAAATGCGGACCTTCCCTTCGCATATGTGAAGGTTGCCCAGGAACACGCTGAGACTCAAATGCGACTCTGCCTTCGCAAAAGCGGCAGAAGAAAGTTCGCAAATGCAAACATTCACCTCGCAAATGCGAGATTCTCCTAGTCAGCCCATGCTCGCAAATGCGAAGCCTTGTTCGCAAAAGCGAAGCTCGCAAATGCGAGACCTACAGCAGAGCACCAGTAACAGAAGAGGCATCAGTTATTCTACCAAGTCTGAAATCACTCTGTAGCCTATCCGAAACTCATATGAGCCCCTAGGGCTCCAAACCAAACATGCACACAAGTGTAATAACATCATACGAACTCGCTAGCGTGATCAAAACAACAAAATAACACTTAGAACTATGAATCGGACACCAAAACAAATAAATATTTCAAAGAAACTTAAGAATTTTTAATTTTTTAACCGGGCATTCGAATCACGTCAAATCAACTCCGTTTTGCACCAAATATTGCAGATAAGTCATAAATACTATAATGAACCTATACCAAGTTCTGGAACCGAAATCGGAACCCGGTAAAAACAAAGTCAAACTACGGTCAAACTTAGAAATTCTATAAACCTTTAAACTTCTAGTTTTCAACAAATTACGGTTAATCAAGCTAGGGATTTTTGAATTCGATTTCGGGCATACGCCCAAGTTTCAAATCACGATACGGACCCACCAGGACCGTCAAAACACTTATGTGTGTATGTTGCTCAAGACATTGACTGAAGTCAATTCAAATGAGTTTTAAGGTACGATTTCTAATTTTTATCAATTTTTCACATAAAAACCTTCCGGAAGAAGACATGAACTGCGCACGCAAATCAAAGAAGGCTAAACGGAGCTAATCGATATTTCGAAACACATAAATGAGGGATAAAATTGAAAATGACCTATCGGGTCATCACATTCCCCACCTCTAAAACAAACGTTCATTCTCGAACGGACATAGAAAGGTACCTGGACTAGTGAAAAGGTGTGGATATCTACTCCGCATGTCCGACTCAGACTCCCACGTGGCTGCCTCGATCAGCTGACCCCTCCATTGCACTCGAGCTGAAGGATAATTCTTAGACCTCAACTGTCGAACATGTCAGGCTAGAATAGCCACCGGCTCCTCCTCATAAGTCAAATCTTTATCTAATTGGACTGAGCTAAAATCTAACACATAGGATGGATCACCGTGATACTTCCGGATCATGGACACATAGAACACCAAATGGACTGCTGATAAACTATGTAGCAAGACGAGCTTGTAGGCCAACTCACCCACTCTCTCAAGAATCCCAAAGGGTCCGATGTACCTAGGGCTCAACTTGCCCTTTTTCGAACCTCATCACACCCTTCATGGGTGAAACCCGGAGCAATACTCTCTCTCCAACCATGAAAGCAACATCACAAAATTTGCAGTCGGCATAACTCTTCTGCCTAGACTGAGCGGTGCAAAGTCGATCCTGAATAATCTTGACCTTATCCAAAGCATCTTGTACCAAATCTGTACCCAACAACCAAGCCTCCCCCAGCTTGAACCATCCAACTAGCGAACGACACCGCCTCCCGTATAATACGTCATAGGGAGCCATCTGAATGCTCGACTAGTAGCTGTTGTTGTAGGCAAACTTCGCAAGCGGCAAGAACTGATCCCAAGAACTATCGAAATCCATAACGCAAGCGCGAAGCATATCCTCCAATATCTAAATAGTGCGCTCGGACTGTCTGTCTGTCTGGGGATGAAATGTTGTACTCAACTCAGCCCGTATGCCTAACTCACGCTCTACGGCCCTCCAGAAGTGCGAGGTAAACTGCGTATCTTGATCAGAAAGGATAGACACGGGCACACCGTGAGGATGGACGATCTCGCGGATGTAGATCTTTGCTAACCGCTCTGAAGAATAGGTAACTTCCACTGGAATGAAATGTGCCGACTTAGTCAACATGTCCACAATGACCCATACCGTGCCGAACTTTTTCTGTGTCTGTGGGAGTCCAACAACAAAATCAATAGCGATACGCTCCCACTTCCACTCAGGAATCTCTAACTTCTGAAGCAAACCACCAGGCCTCTGATGCTCGTACTTTATATCCTGACAATTTAGACACTGAGCTACCTATGCAACTATATCCTTCTTCATCCTCCTCCGCCAATAATGCTTCCAAAAGTCCTAATACATCTTGGCGGCACTCGGATGAATAGAATATAGGGAACTGTGGGCCTCCTCAAGAATCAACTCGCGAAGCCCGTCCACATTGGGCACACAAATACGACCCTGCATCCTCAAAACACCATCATCTCCAACAGTAACCTACTTGGCACCACCGTGCCGCACCGTGTCCTTAAGGACAAGCAAATAGGGATCATCATACTAGCGGTCTCTGATGCACTCATACAAGGAAGATGGAGCGATTGTGCAAGCTAGCACACGACTGGGCTATGAAACATCTAACCTCACGAACTGATTCTCCAAAGCATGAACATCTGCTACAAGCGGTCTCTCACCAATTAGGATGTACGCAGGGCTACCCATACTCAGTGCCTTTCTACTCAAGGCATCAACCACCACATTGGCCTTCCCGGGATGATACAAAATGGTGATATCATAGTTTTTCAACAGCTCCAACCACCTCCTCTGCCTCAAGTTGAGATCCTTTTGCTTGAACAAATACTGTAAACCCTGATGATTTGTGAATACCTCACACGACACGCCATAAAGAGAATGCCTCCAAATCTTCAGCGTATGAATGATGGTAGCCAACTCTAAGTCATGAACAGGGTAATTATTCTCGTGAACCTTCAACTACCGTGATGCGTATGCAATCACCCTGCCATCCTTCATCAATATTGCACCGAGCCCAATATGAGATGCATCACAATACACCGTGTAGGATCCTAAACCTATGGGCAACACCAACACGGACGTCGTAGTCAAAGCAGTCTTGAGCTTTTGAAAGCTCAACTCATACTCATCCGACCATCTGAATGGGGCACCCTTCTAGGTCAATCTAGTCAATGGGACTGTTATGGATGAAAACCCCTCCACGAACCGGCGATAATAACCTACCAAACCCAGGATCCACCTTTATGCCCTCTGCCGATACAACATGCCCCAAAAAGGTGATTGAGTCTAACCAAAACTCACACTTTAAAAACTTGGCATATAACTAGATATCTCTCAAAGTCTGAAGTACAATCCGAAGATGTCGCTCATGCTCCTCTCGACTGCGGAAGTAGATCAAGATATCATCAATGAATACAATCACAAAAGAATCCAAATAGGGCTTGAACACCCGGTTCATCAAATCCATAAATATTGCTGGGGGATTTGTCAATCCAAATGACACTACTAGGAAATCATAATGCCCATACCGAGTCCGAAAAGCCATCTTAGGGACATTTGATGCCCTAATCTTCAACTGATGGTAGCCAGACCTCAAATAAATCTTCCAAAACACCTTGGCACCCTAAAGCTATTCAAATAAGTCATCAATCCTCGGCAACGGATACTTGTTCTTGATAGTGACCCTGTTTAACCACCGATAGTCTATACACATTCTCATCAACACATAATTCTTCTTCACGAACAACACAGGTGCACCCCAAGGTGAGACGCTAGGTCTAATGAATCCCTTATCAAGCAAGTCTTGCAACTGCTCCTTCAACTACTTCTACTCTGGCGGGGCCATACGGTATGGTGGAATAGAAATGGGCTGAGTGCCCGGAGCCAAATCGATACAAAAATCAATATCCCTGTCGAGTGGCATCCCTGGCAAATCTGCAGGAAACACCTCTTGAAACTCACGAACAACTGGTACTGAATCCATGGAAGGAACCTCTGCACTAGAATCATGAACATATGCCAAATAAGCTAGACACCCCTTCTCGACAATACGTCGAGCCTTCACATAAGAAATAACTCTGCTAGTAGAGTGGCCAGGAATCCCTCTCCACTCTAATCGAGGCAACCCCGGTATGGCTAAGGTCACCATCTTGGCATGACAGTCCAATATAGTATGATAAGGTGACAGCCAATCCATACCCAAGATAACATCAAAGTCTACCATATCAAGAAGTAGGAGGTCTACACTAGCCTCAAGACTCCCAATAGAAACCACACATGAGTGATAAACATGATCTACAATAATAGAATCTCCTACCGGTGTGGACACATACACATGAGCACTCAAAGAATTACGAGGCACAACCAGATATGAAGCAAAATAGGATGACACATAGGAATAAGTAAATCCTGGATCAAATAGAATTGAAGCATCTCTATGGCAAACTAGAACAATACATGTGACAACGGTGTCAGATGACTCGACCTCAGGCCTGGCTGGGAAAGCATAACATCAAGGTTGGGCCACACTACTCTGAACCACATCACTAGATGGCCTCTAGCTGGATGGCCTCCACCTCTAACGGCCTGACCTCCATCTCTGGCTGCCTGACCCCTACCTCTAGTTGGCTGCATGAACGGTAGGGCAACCGGTGCTGGTATGATGGCACAAAAATCCTACTGAGATCTGATGCTTGCCAATCTAGGGCACTACCTCCTGATGTGATCTATGCCCACACACTCAAAGCACCCCCTCGGCTGATGAGGCTGCTGAAATGAGGACTAACCCTGACGGTCCAAATAGAAACTGTAGTAACTCTGGAGTGGTGGTGCACTGATAGGAGCTAAATGTGCACTGAATGCTGGCTGCTCAAAACGAGACTCGTAAGAACCACGACCGCCCGAAATACCGTGGGCTACCTGAAGAGCTGACTGAAATGGCCTAGGAGGATGGCCTCTACCAAAAGAACCCCTGCACTCCAGATAAGGCACCAATGAACTTACCGAAGTGACGAGGCCTCTTATTTGACACCGGCCCCCTCTCCTGAGCACGAACCAACTCGATTTGTCTAGAAATATCTACGGTCGTCTGGAAAGAAATGTCATTCCCGGACTCCTTGGCCATCTGAAGCCTAATAGTGTAAGTGAGTCCATCAATAAATCTCCTCACTCTCTCCCTCTCAGTAGGAAGCACGATGGTGGCGTGACGAGCTAGGTCCACAAATCGAGTCTCATACTGGGTGACGGTCATACTACCCTACTGAAGACGCTCGAACAGCCTGCGGTACTCCTCTCTTAGAGTGACAGGAATGAACTTCTCTAGAATTAGTTGTGAGAACTTATCCTAGGTAAGTGCAGGCGACCCAGCTAGTCTAGTCAATATATAATCTCTCCACTATCTCCAGTCATAACGAGTCATCTGAAATACTGCAAAATTGACCCCATTGGTCTTAACTATACCCATTTTGCGCAACACCTCATGGAAACAATCTAGAAAATCATGTGGGTCCTCAGAAGGTGCACCACTAAAATGAACAGGAAAGAGCTTGGTAAACTTATCCAACCTCAATATAGCCTCAGAAGACAAAGCGGGCCTATCATCGTCTTGTGCCGCAACAACCGGTTGAACTACCCCAACTAGCTGGGCTGCTGGAGTCTGATACTGGGGAGCCACCTGCTCAGGGGTTTGAGTAGCGGGAGTTTGTGCTCCTCCCCCAGCCCAAGAGATGTCTGGTGCCGGTGTGGGCCACACTCTCCATAAGGCCCGCCAAACGGACTAGGGCATCCTGAAGCACTGGAGTGACTATGAATCCCTCCAGGACCTGAGCTTGTTCAACTGATATAGTCTGAGCTGGGACCTCGTCGTCAAAATCTACCTAAGGCTCCACTGCGGGTGCTGCTGCTTGAGCTCTAGGCCGAGCTCTGCCTCTGCCTCGACCTCTGCCACTGTTCGTAGCTGCCACTGGGGGCTCTGGCTCCTGCACCTCTGCTGATGTCATACGTGTTCTCGCCATCTGTGAAAGAACAAGAATAAAATGGATCAATCATCAATGATAGAATAAAATCGCACGACAGAGTAAGAAAGAAGTGATATTTTTCCTAAACACCATATCCTCTGAAAGATAAGTACAGACGTTTCCGTACCGATCCTCCAGACTCTACTAAGCTTGCTCATGATGCGTGAGACTTAGGAAACCTAGTGCTATGATACCAACTTGTCACGACTCGGAATTCCCACCCTCGAGACCGTGTTGGCGCCTAACATTTCACTTGCTAGGAAAGCCAATGTTAGATGTATTTATTAACTATTTTTAACAAACTTCAAATACGATGACAATAAAGAAATTGAATGGTCTGAAACAAGTTAAATAAGTTAACAAGTGACGAAGTTCAAATATAACCCCGGATCTGGTGTCACAAATACATGAGCGTCTAAGATACTACAAATAATGGTCTGAAATAAACATAATTGTCTGAATCAAATGAACATCTAAAAGAAGTAGAAGGGGACTTCAGAGCTGCGAACGCGATGCAGTTATACCTCAAGTCTCCTCTGGGTAGCTGGATCCAATCAAGTCTACGGTACACTGCTGGGACTAACTCCGGTATCTGCATAAGAAGTGCAGAGTAGAGTATGAGTATAACCGACCCATGTATTCTGTAAGTGCCGAGCCTAACCTCGACGAAGTAGTGACGAGGCTAAGGCAAGTCACTTACAATAATAATAATAATAACAGAAAGATAGGAATAGAAGTAAAGCAGGTAACCCATATTAACGAAACTCAAATTAACCAACAGAGAGTCCCGAATAACCAGTCATATAAGTCATCTTAACAACCGAGGCCAATTCAACAGTCACAACAAATATAACATTCATCAACATGTTGCGGCGTGCAACCCAATCCCACAATATAAACTTTAAACAAATCTGTTGTGGCGCGTAACCTGACCTCTCCATATAATCATCTGTCAATATCATAGTCCATCCTTATTCCTCCTTTTCAATTCATTTCTTTTCAAATTCCGTTGCGGCGTGCAACCCACTCCCCAGACAATGTCAATTAATAATAGTAACTCAATAACTAAGATATACAAGAAATCATACATCAAGAGAACAAATGTACGAGCAATGGAGAGTAACATGATAATCAAGAAACTCGAACAACTCGGATGTCTAAACTTTACCAACTCAACGGTATCTACTTTTAACAATATTTACAAGTGAAACTACTTTAATGAAGGCAACAATTAATATGAAACTATAAGGCAACAAGGCATAAGACAATTTAGATATATGAGGGAAATAAATCGAGACAAGTAGCAAATAAGTATGGAATCAAGGAGGGAATGGACATTTTAATACAAGAAATGTTAAATGGCAAGTAGCAATTATGGCATGGAAGTCAAATAAGCATGTAGCAATTAAGGCATGAAGACAAGACATAATATTATGCAATAAAGATAGGGAAAACAACTAATGTAATGGTTAAGTCATGGAAACAAGTAATTAATGAAATACGGGAAAGCATGGAAACAAGTAATTTGACGGCGTATATACACTCGTTATCTCGCATATACGCCGCTACCCATGTAATTCACATAGCACATAGCTCAAGGGTTCCTAATTCCTTTAAATCAAGGTTAGACCCAATACTTACTTCACTCCGCAATCAACTTAAAATTCAATCACGACCTTACCTTTCGAACAAGCCTCCAAACCAACCAAATCTAGCAAATTATTAACCAATTGATTCAAAATAAGCCTTAGAAACTACCCACGTATGAAAGAGGTTCAATTTAGATCATTATTGGAAAAGTCAACAAAAGTTAACCCCAAGCCCGCTTGGTCAAACCCGAAATTCGGACCAACACTTGAACAGCCATTCACCCTCGAGTCCGGTTATGTAATTAGTTTCGAAATCTGACCTCAATTCGAGGTCTAAATCCTAAATTTTTAAAAATCCCTAATTCTACCCAAATCCCTAATTTCTACCATGAAAAACCTAGATTTGATGTTGAAAATATTTGAAATGTAATGGGTAATTGAAAAGAAGTAGATTATAGTCACTTACCAATGAATTTAGGAAGAAAATCTCTTGGAAAAATCGCATTTAGGAAGTTTAGGGTTGAGAGTTCGAAAGAAATGGGCTACATCCCGTTTTACCGCTCTTTTACCAGCTGCGGATGTCGCAAGTGCGATATCTTGTTCGCAATTGCGAACATCGCAAATGCGAGAAAGAGGTCGCAAATGCGAACCCTTCTCAGAAAGTCAGCCATCGCAAATGCGATGTTTTGGTCGCAAATGTGACTCTGCCTTCGCAAAAGCGGCAGAAGCAAGTTCGCAAATGCGAACATTCACCTTGCAAATGCGAGATTCCCCCAGTCAGCCCATGCTCGCAAATGCGAAGCCTTGTTTGCAAAAGCGAGGCTCGCAAATGCGAGACCTGCAACATAGCACGAGTAACAGAAGAGGCATCAGCTATTCTACTAAGTCTGAAATGACTATGTAGCCTATCCGAAACTCATCCGAGCCCCTCAGGCTCCAAACCAAATACGCACACAAGTGTAATAACATCATACGAACTCACTCGCGCGATCAAAAAACCAAAATAATACTTAGAACTATGAATCGGACACCAAAACAAATGAAATTTTCAATGAAACTAAAGAACTTTCAATTTTTCAACCAGACGTCAGAATCATGTCAAATCAACTTCGTTTTATACCAAACTTTGCAGACAAGTCATAAATAATGTAATGAACCTATAACAAGTTCCGGAACCGAAATTTGAACCCGGTAATAAAAAAGTCAAACTACGGTCAAACTTAGAAATTCCTTAAAACTTTAAACTTCTAGTTTTCAAGAAATTACATTAAATCAAGCTAGGGACTTCCGAATTCGATTCCAGACATACGCCCAAGTCCCAAATCATGATAGGACCCACCAAGACCATCAAAACACTGATCCGGGTATGTTTGCTCAAGATGTTGACGGAAGTCAACTCAAATGAGTTTTAAGGCACGATTTCTCATTTTAATTAATTTTTCACATAAAAACCTTCTGGAAGAAGACAGGACTACACACGCAAATCGAGGAAGGCTAAACGGAGCTAATCGAGGTTTCAAAACACAAAAATTAGGGCTAAAACTGAAAATGATCTATCGGATCATCACAATGACTTGCGTGTATGATTGGTTTCAATTTTCGAGCAGTTTGGGATTGATTTGGAAGAATGATTCTCGTTTTAGAAGCTTTAAGTTGGAAGAGTTTACCAAGGTTTAACTTTTTGGGAAAATAGACCCAAAATTGGGTTTTAATTATTCCAATAAGTTTGTATGATAATTTTAGACATGTCCACAAAATTTGGTTAAATTTCGATGAGTTTTGGATAAGTTTGGATTGAATGGTGATTATTTTCGATTTCGACGTTGATTTGATCATAAAGGTTTCCATATTGAGAAAACGACCTTTGATTCGTATTTTGACTAAACCATTAAATCTGTATCATAATTTTGGAATCATATCAACTGAAATCATCAAGTTTCGACATCGTATGAGGAATTTATGATCAATTTACTAAGAATTAGATTGCTAGATTTTTCAGATTAATTATGAAATTGCCACTGAATTCGTATTTAAAAATCTGCACTATTTCCAAATATTGAAACCAACATATCTCCTTCATTATAAGGTCAAATGGAGTGATTCAAAAGCATAACTTGACTAGAATTTCATGAAGAATCCATTGGAGGCATCAAAAGCGAGTTTCGAGATTGTTTGGAATAAGAAATGAGGAAGAACAGCTGGGCATTTTTGGCTATTAATGTTGATGGACTTTTTCTCATCTTTAAAGTTTGGGATTTGGAGAATTCAAGGATGTTCTTCATGTTTCTTCAATGGGGTAAGGTCTAAACCATAACCTAAGTATTTTCTTTTGATTCATTCCCTTGGTTTAATCTTTAATCCATGATTTTAATTGAAAACCTATTTAATTCTTTAAACTAAGACCTAGGGTTAAGTCCTAAATTTTAAAAATTAAAAATGAGTTAGAAGCATTTATTTCCAGATTCCTTTTGGGGTCTTGTTCTCCTATATTAGTAGAACAACATACCCAAATTTGGCGAGTTTTGGAGAAGTATTTCGGGAGATATGGGACCCAACTAGTGTGGGTTAGACTCATGGATTAACAACACCAAGAGCGATGTTTTTGCGAATTGGTTGAGCTATCGGACTCCGATTGAGTCGGTTTTCATTCGTGTGAGCTTGTATTGGTTCGGGATTCACTCGGGTAAGCTTGGATTTAGAATCCAAGGCGGGCCCAGCATTGACTTTTGTTGACTTTGTGGCAAAAATATAAAGATTATAGTTTTATTTATTGTAATTAGTTTCTCTTGCATTTTTTTATGTTATTAAGTCTTTTTTGGTTAGATTTGAGCCGTGTATAGGTGAATTTTAGAGGAAAATCTATTTTGGAGGGTTGAGTTGGTCTAATTGAGGTAAGTATCTTACCTAACTTTGTGGGAGGGGGGGAACTACCCCTTAGGATTTGGGTTAATTATGTTATTTGTGTTATGTGAAAGCCGTGTACGCAAGGTGACGAATGGGTACACGGGCTATATATTATATTTGACTGGTTTAAATTATATAGACTCTTTCCATGCCTTGAATTGAATTGTCATAACATGTTATATCTCTCATTGTTAATCTACTCTTACATGCTCTATTTGACGTTGTTAGTACTTGTTCTACCTCTTACTTATTATTTTGCTCTTATATGCTTTATTTTAAGTTATTACCTTCCTTATTGTCTTGTTACCTCTTAATTGTTGAATCACTCTTAATTGAAGTTGTTATTTCACGGAATATCGGCTTGTTGAGTTATTGGTGTTGAAGTTGTAAGTGTCGTTATCACATTGAGGCGAAGTTGTAAGTGTCGTTATCCTTTCGTTGTTGAGCATTCTCATTCATTTTTTTATTGTTAAAATTCTTGTACACATTGTGGTTGAGCCATGGGCTATTTGTTGTGGAAATATTGGTGTTGTTGACATTGTGGCAAGTTGTGGCATATGGGAACTTGTGGTGCGAGTTGTGATTGTGTTGTGATATTAATACGCATGCAGTGGTATATGGCTAGGGGTTGATACGAATGTGGTGAGATAAAGTGGGCTTGATACGTATGTTGCTAGTAGGGGAACTAATTGAAGCCACGCGGTGAGATAAGATTGGCTATATCGCGTGTAGCTATTTCGGGAAAAATAATTTTCAAAACTAAATGTAAGGCTCACGCGGTGATATAAGAAAAGATTGTGATTGAAATTGTGAAATGTGAATACGAGGCGGTACCTCGGTTGTGATTTTTATTATACATTCCATGTTGGAACAACTTGTTGATTTGAACTGTCATTGTTCTTCCTTCAATCGTTCATCCACATTTTGATTGTATTTGGTTGTTTGTTTTTATCTTGTTGTTGGAACGATTGTGGTTTCTTGTGTGAGTCATGCATTCTATGTGATTTGTTGTGTTGCTTTAAAAAGCCAATATATGCGTCTGTTATAACTTGGTGAATTGATTGTCAATGTGAATTTAATTGTGAGGAGTCACTATATTTAATTGTGTTGAGTTGTTGGTAACATAATGGTTTAAATAAAAGAATTATTAATATGCTTTATTTTATGTGCCTCTTAAGATAGAACTCGTTATCTCACTCGGTGCCTTATTATTCTAAATGGTTATCGCACTTTCACGATAATTGGGTTCTCAAATTATACTCATCACCCTGCTAAATGTTTACCTTACTTAAAATTGTTATCATGTTTTTCCTTATCAAATTCTATATTTAATTCGTTAATTTAACTTATGTTTTTCTTTGTTTAAAAATCATACTTCTACTCAATTTTATTGATTTCTGAACTAAACCCATCTTATACTCAGTTTTGTACAAATTGTATATTATTTTACTTTACTTGATTTCTAAAATAAGTTCATTATTTCATTTGACACCTTACTTTAATCAAAATTGTTATTATGTTTTAGGGTGTTTAAATATATCTTTCATTCATCTAATTAATATTTATCATGGTTGCAAAGTACATGGTAGCACGTGGGCTTTGTCGTGCGAAGGTGATTGTTATTGTGGGCACAAGGTGCCATATGTGTAAGATTTGGAAATTGTGGTCCATGAGTTATGGTTTATGAGGTGTGGTGCCTCGGGGTAATTCTTGTTGTAAGCCCATGCATTGGGAGCGATTTGATTATTTGAGCTGTCATCTGTTTTTTCTTATTTGAGTTCATTTACACCTCATCGGTGTTCTGATTATGTTGTTTCTTTATTACTCGTTTACTACTTGCTGCCATTTATGTTTCTATTACTTCATTGTTGGTTGTAAATCAATAATTTGGTCGTCGTTGGTCTTACATTGATGTTCTTTCCATTGTTAGCTTATGTATATCTTGAATAGGTTTCTGTGTCTAGTAGGTGTCTTGATCTGGCCTTGTCACTACTTTACCGAGATTAGGCTTGATACTTACTGGGTACCGTTGTAGTGTACTCATGCTACGCTTCTGTACATTTTTTTGCAGATCCATGTATTCAGATTGTGCTGTTGATAGTTGTGTCTGTGCGGCGGGAGACTTCAAGGTATACCTGTTTGACGTTTGCAAGCCTCGGAGTCACCATCTTACTTCATTATGCTACTGTTAAATTGTAATTCAAAATAATATTGTGTTTAGAAATTTTAGGGTGTTTTAGTAGTGCTTATGACTCTGTACTACCGGTTTTAGGAAATATATAACTATTGGGTGATTGCGGCTATGTATATCATTTAATAGTTTATGATAAATGATTAAATAGTTCAATTCTGTTATTAAATCAGCATGTGTTAGGCTTACCTAGTCTTAGAGACTAGGTGTCATCACGATATCCTAAGGTGGGAAATTGGGGTCATAACACATTGGTATCAAAGCTCTAGGTTCATAGGTGCTACGTGTCATAAGCAAGTTTAGTAGAGTCTTGCGGATTGGTACAGAGACGGCTGTACTTATCTTCGAGAGGCTACAGAACTATTAGGAACCACTCCTTTCATTCCTTATCGTGCGGCATTGATTCAGTTTGAAGCATATACCTTATATCCCTTTACATCCACTCGTATATGATGTTGCGTGCTCGGTATCAGCTATGCTCCAATGGTTTGTAATGTTATGGATGGGCTACGAGGGGGACATAGATGTCTGATCATTGTCTCGAGGTATTATCCAGACTAAGGATGCAGAGGTGTTGGTAGATCTTTAGTTGTTCAAGTGCGGAATGCAACCGGTTCGTGTATCTGATTGGTGATGTACGAGCTTATGAAGGTTGGTAATGTGGATCATTGGATGTTGTGCCCTATGACTCCGTGCCAAATGGGAGAGTCTACTATCGACGATCAGATTGCATGGGCAAGTGTCATATCAGTCTTGGGTCTGAGGTATATATGCAGTGTTGAGGGGTTCCCCGGAATTGTACATGATTAAGATCTGAGATTTTCATGGGATGGTGCTGGAACTTGTGGTATATTTGTATCATTGCTAAATATACATTCTAGTATCAAAGAGGTTAGAGAAACATCTTCAGATTCACAGAAGGTCTCTTCAGAGTGGGTATATCAGTTGCAGCATTGTTGGGTGCTCAAGAGGAAATACAATGGTTTATAGGTTTTCGGACGACGTGGTTCATGCTAGGGTCTTTCACAGTGAGCTTTGACTTAGGATCATTGTGTACCGATAACAGAAAGTGTTGACTAGAAGACAAGTCAAGGATTAGAAGAAATGGGTTAGCTTGGTGGTGTTGGGTCAGTATAGCAATAAAGGTAACTGGTCTGTTGGTGTGGTAATGCTTTACCAGTGTTCTGTGGCAATACTCTTGGGTTTGACGGCTTGCGTGACTTGGTTGAGTTGGGGAAGTTCAATTCTGATGGCTTGGTGATGTGTGGACTGACCTCGACGAGTTCTTGATAGTGTCGACCATAGCTTAAGCTAGATGTCTGCTACCGGTATAAGGAGCGTGTTGTGTGTTATGATTTTCGCCTGGATGGGGTCATGAGTTTTAGACAACATGGATGATTTCAGGTGTTTAGAATAATGCGTTCATTATTTGATACCATCTAAGAAGGGTGCGCACTCCAAAAGGCGCATTGTGTTTCAACTTGCGGATGCCTGATTGGTATTACGGTAATCGCAGGGTTGATCGACTGCTGATGTCCAAATTTTTCTTTTCTGGCACGAAAGAATTATAGAAGTACTTCTCGTGGGCTGACTGTATGTGAGGAATGGGTCAATTATTTGAGTAGTGTAGTTATGATCGGATATGGAGATTCTAGTATTCTAGGAATTTGAAGACTAAGAGGGTTCTCGAGGCAGATTGTTCTATGGTTGTGAACGGTGATGGTATGTTAAGAGGTTGGCAACTGATGGTATGTACTATAGATATATTATTGTGGGCTTTTAGGAAGCTTCGGAAGGATCAGAATTGATTTGGAGGCTATTAGTAGGTCTAATAAGGATGTGTGTTCAAAATTGGGTCAGATTTATCTACTCAACATAGTTATTGTGGAGGGGTATGTTATCAGTTAGGGTGGATCACATTCGTGTTCAGATATGTCTCATGTGTTACTCTCCTATGCTGCGATGGGTTGTGATATGTTGGTTATCTGCACACCAATGCGGTTATGTATGGGCTTTGGAGCAAAATTCGAGCAAGATTGCTCTTGGGGTGTTGAATGGTTGATTGTGCCTTGGTTATGGTCTTCATGTTTCTAGTATATAGTGATATCCATATCTCCATAATTATGGTCATGCGCTTCGTGTGTTTGATGTTGATATGCTTATGGTTGTTGATTGTGAGTATCATGGCTCGGCGTATTCCAGGAGGACCAGTGTCGGATTGGGTCATGCATCGCAGCGGCGTTGTGCTAGGATATGATCCTTTGTGTTTATTTTGTGTGTTATGTCTCCCCTTATATGGTGGATTGATAGCATTGTGCTTAGTGGTGGTATCTGTTGAGCTGGTGGGATGGTTTCTTCATTTCCATTCTCTTTCCATCATTGGGTATATTTGAGTTATTATTTGTTGGTGCACGGATTGCATGGTATGTGGCTCTAAGTAAGATTTGTGTGGCAGGTCGGTCTAGTAGCTTGTACTAGATGAGGTGAGGTTATTAGGCTTGAAATGAGTGCCATCGGATTTGATTAAAGTATGTTTGCAAGAATTGTATGACTAGTCGGCTTAGATTTTGGCTATGGTTCTTATCGGGTAAGAGAGCTCTACGACTTGTTAATATGATGGGTGGTTATGTGTTTCTGTATGTTTCTTTCATCATTGGCAATGTACAAAGGTTCAAAACAAGGTTTTAGTTGATATGAGGTTTGTTACCGATGTCGGGTTGGTTATCGAGCAGCTATTGCAGTCGAAAGTTATTGCTATGAGTATTTGAGATATGTGGTATATCATTTGATTATGTCTTGAGATATGGTTATGGATTGATACAACTTGTTCAGAGTTATACGGTGCATAGATGCAAGAATCGGGTCATATAATGAGTTCCAGATGTTGGGGATTTGGGTTTTAAGGTTTATGGACTAAGGTTGAAGTAAGGATCCTCTTTTAGGTGGTGTTGTCGGGCTTATATGGATTGGGTTGACGTGGGATCACACATGGTTATGTGTATGGTGAGGTTATATGGCGATTTGATGGCTTTGGAACGACTCTTGGCACGTTCGAGAACGAACGTATGTTTAAGTGGGGGAGAATATAACGACCCGGTCGGTCGTTTTGAGCTTTAGCATTCCATTCGGTGGTTTGAGACTTTGAGTAGATTCATATTATGTATTATGAATTGTGTGTATGGTTGGTTTCGGTTTTCGAGCGGTTCGGGATTGATTTGGAAGAATGATTCTCGTTTTAAAGCTTTAAGTTGGAAGAGTTTACCAAGGTTTGACTTTTTGGTAAACGGACTCGGAATTGGATTTTAATTATTCCAATAAGTTTGTATGATGATTTTAGACATGTCCAAAAAGTTTGGTTAAATTCCGATGAGTTTTGGATAAGTTTGGATTGTATGATGATTGTTTTCGTTTTCGACGTTGATTTGAGCATAAAGGTTACCATATTGAGAAAATGGCCTTTGATTCGTATTTTGACTAAACCATTATATCCGTATCATAATTTTGGAATTATATCAACTGAAATCATTAAGTTTCGACATCGTATGAGGAATTTATGATCATTTTACTAAGAATTGGGTTGCCAGATTTTTTTCTGATTAATTACGAATTGCCACTGACTTCGTATTTAAAATGTGCACTATTTTCAAATATTGAAACCAACATATCTCCTTCATTATAAGGTCAAATGGAGTGATTCAAAATCATAACTTGACTGGAATTTCACGAGAAATCCATTGGAGGCATCAAAATCGAGTTTCAAGATCATTTGACACAAGAAACAAGGAACAGATGGGCGTTTTTGGCTATTAATGTTGATGGATTTTTTCTCATCTTGAAAGTTTGGGATTGGGAGAATTCAAGGATGTTCTTCAAGTTTCTTCCATGGGGTAAGGTCTAAACCATAACCTAAGTATTTTCTTTTGATTCATTCCCTTGGTTTAAGCTTTAATCCATAATTTTAATTGAAAACCCTTTTAATTCTTTAAACCAAGACCTAGGGTTATGTCCTAAATTTTAAAAATTGAAAATAAGTTGGAGGCGTTTATTTCCCGATTCCTTTTGGGGTCTTGTTCTTCTATATTAGGAGAACAACATACTCGGATTTGGAGAGTGTTGGAGGAGTAATTCGGGAGATATGGGACCCAACTAGCGTGGGTTGGACTCTTGGGTTATGAACACCCAAGAGCGATGTTTTGGCGAATTGGTTGAGCTATCGGACTCCGATTGAGTCAATTTTTGTTCGTGTGAGCTTGTATTGGTTCGGGCTTCGCCCGGTAAGCTTGGATTCAGAATCTAAGGTAGGCCCATCATTAACTTTTGTTGACTTTTTGGAGAAAATATAAAGATCATAGCTTAATTTATTATAATTAGTTTCTCTTGTATTATTTGATGTTATTAAATCATTTTAGGTTAGATCTGAGCCATGTGGAGACAAATTTTAGGGGAAAAGTTATTTCTAAGGATTGAGTTGGTCTAGTTGAGGTAAGTATTTTGCCTAACTTTGTGGGGGGAGGGAGGGGGGGGAACTACCCCTTAGGATTTGGGTTAATTATGTTATTTGTGTTATGTGAAAGCCGTGTACGCAAGGTGACGAATGGGTACACGGGCTATATATTATATTTGACTGGTTTAAATTATCTAGACTTTTTTCATGCCTTGAATTGAATTGTCATAACATGTTATATCTCTCATTGTTAATCTACACTTACATGCTCTATTTGACGTTGTTAGTACTTGTTCTACCTCTTACTTATTATTTTGCTCTTATATGCTTTATTTTAAGTTATTACCTTCCTTATTGTCTTGTTACCTCTTAATTGTTAAATCACTCTTAATTGAAGTTGTTATTTCACGGAATATCGGCTTGTTGAGTTATTGGTGTTGAAGTTGTAAGTGTCGTTATCACATTGAGGCGAAGTTGTAAGTGTCGTTATCCTTTCGTTGTTGAGCATTCTCATTCATTTTTTTATTGTTGAAATTCTTGTACACATTGTGGTTGAGCCATGGGCAATTTGTTGTGGAAATATTGGTGTTGTTGACTTTGTGGCAAGTTGTGGCATATGGGCACTTGCGGTGCGAGTTGTGATTGTGTTGTGATATTAATACGTATGCGGTGGTATAAGGTTAGGGGTTGATATGTATGCGGTGAGATAAGGTGGGCTAAAACACGTGTAGCTATTTCGGGAAAAATGATTTTCAAAACTAATGTAAGGCTCACGCGGTGATATAAGAAAATATTATGATTAAAATTATGAAATATGAATACAAGGCGGTACCTCGGTTGTGATTTTTTGTCACGCCCCAAACTCGGAGAACGCGACCGGTGCTCAACCGAGAGAACCCGCTCGAGCAAGCCTGTTTAGATTTCCTTCTACCCAAACTCATTCATGGATAAAGAGGAGATGTACTCCATTAATCAAACACTGAAAAGCTTTTATTAACAACTTCCTTATCATTCCCATTAGTAGCTTCATTCATAATTTCTAGAATATTACGAGTTTATAGAATTAATGAAAAACATAATTTTCAAATACCAACATTTCTAGTTCAATATCCAACATCAACCACAACCCACAACCTGTCTACGGAGCCTCTAAGTACAATAGAAGAGTAATAGAGAAATGTCTGCAACAAGGCCCCGGCTACACCTCAGAACACAGTGCGTGAGAAACAAAAGATACATGACCCCTGAAATGAAGGGGGCTCACCAAGTCAGCTGAAGAAAGTGTACCGCTATCACAGATCAATGTCGCCTAATATGGATCCACCTGCATCCATTAAAGATGCAGCGCCCCCGGCAAAAGGGACGTTAGTACTATCGAATAGTACTAGTATGTAAAGCTAAAAGTCCTCTTTCAAAACATAATGACCATATAAGAAAAGACAACGGATAGAAACGGCAAGTCACAATCAACAATTTCCAAATGTCTAGTTAAAACATAATAATTTTCAAAATATGAACTTCATATATAAGTTTTTGTTAGGAGATCATTAGCACCGATATATCACCGTCTTTGTTAGCACGGAGTCCGATCATGCCTGATCGGCTAGGCCATCTCCCCACGAACAATGTGGTTTGACGAGTGATATGAAAGAAAGTTGTTACCAAGAGTAGTACCGCCATGTGCGCAACATGGCGTCCGATCTCCACCCGATCAGTTAGGCCGGCTTCCCACATATGTCGTATGGGTTGACTTTTCCAATCCACAATTATTACCAGTTTCATCCCAATTAAGGGGAATAATATCACAATTTCTCTAATATTTCAATTTCATCCCAATTAAGGGGAATAATCGCAATCCACCTCTACACCGGCACGTGTAGTTTCAGATGTGGGCCTTATGACCCACATCTGAACATTTTTCACATTGTACTCATCTCAACATTTTTCACATTGTACTCACCTCAACATTTTTAACATTGTATAAATTCTTATTAGTATTTCCAGACACTCACAACAACAATATTTTCTTGGCTCATTTGGCCATTCACAAGATTCTTTATTCTTGGCACGGTGGCCGTATTTCATATTCCACACTTTCACCTCTTTCAATTACAAAGATCACCATCAAATATCAACATATAGAATATTTCAGCAATCATATAACTCAAATTTATTAGTAATGGGAACTTTAAACACAAAAGGTTTCTTCCCAAATAATGGGGCATACCGACCAGCAATACATGCACACATCAAATCATAATCAATCAATACATCATTTATTCTTGCAATACTCTTTCCCAGAAATGACAATATACAATTTCAATACCTGAGTATGTAAGAACTCGAATCACAATGAATATATTTGTAAAGCAAAGCATTAGTTAAAGCAGCCACTTATGGGCTTGAATTGAGTACAAAAGCTATTAGGCAATTCTATTTACGAAATCATTTTTAACCAATTGAGTCGAGGCTCATTTCATATTCTTTATTGCATCCTCTCAAATCATTTGCACTACTAGCCACAATCATAACTTAAATTCTTGGCATGTTGGCCACACACTATACCTCCAATTCAATTATTCTATTTCCAACCATCTTTTATAGATTATCAACATTAAGACATTTCCAATCAAGACTTTAGGTACACAAATGAGCAATTAAGAGTCTTAAGAATATTGAGATTTTCTCACACAATTTGGCATACTAACTTTCATTTGAAATACGATTCAAGCCATAACATTTTAATGCGCAATCCACACCTTGAAACTCACGGGAACATTATGGAATTCGATTCTAAGAGAGAAAGTTTAGCCAACATACCTCAATTGAGCTTTCTTACACTCTAAAATATTTCGAAAATCTTAGCAACTTCAATCTATTTTGAAAATGTAACAAATTGAATCAAAATTAGGAGGATGATCATGGTTCTAGCTCATTTGAGCATTTTATCAAACACTATGTGTGTATTAAGGTTCCATGGCCCTTTTATGAAAGACTTCACCATCCCACACCCCATTCTTTTCTATCTTTAACTCACAACCTCCCCACGTACCTTAAGAATACATGCATGCAAGGTAAGCACCCACATCCCCATGAACTACCTTACTAATTGAGTTATATTTCGAAATTAAGAGCTTGGTGATAGAATCTTACCTCTTAGGATGAAGACATAGGGTGCCTCTCTTGATAATCTTCAAAGGTTTAAGCAAGAATTGAAGAGATATTTTTTTGATGAAGATCACTTTCTCCCTATGGGACTCTCTCTCTCTCTCACTCTAAAGGTATCAGAAATAAGCTCAAAATGGTCTATAGGATGTGTTTTAACGGAATAGGGTCGGATTTAAAAACCCCAAAAATGAAGCTTCAGAACAGGTTCTGCGGTCGCATATGCGACTGCATAATGATTATGTGGTCCGCGAAATGACCGCGAAAGGTGGCCTTGGGAACTGGGCTGGCCTGCTTCACTCTGCGGTCGTTATGCAGCCCACAGACCTGTTCTGCGGTGGCAGAACCTCCCTCCGCAAAAGTCTAAGGATGACTATGTGACCAAAGTGTGTCCCGTGAAACGGTTATGCGGTCGCATAATTGGCCGCGAAATTGACTTCAAAATTGGCCAAAAAGGCTGCTTCACTATACGGCTCGCAGAACGATTATGCGGCCGCATAATGGGACGCAGAAATGCCGACTTCTGCAAAAATATTTCCTTCAACTCCCCAACGTACTGTTCAATCCAAAAAGTCCGAACAGCGGCTCACAAGCTTGCCGCGAAGAATTTCTACTACTATTAACCTCTACGCCTACTTCGGCATCACGGAATCTGAGTTTTTAGGAAAAAATTTACGGTGTCTTACATCCTCCCCCACTTAAGATCATTCGTCCTCGGATGAGGGTCAAAATCCGTCATTAGCATTCAATGTGGCCCAATTGTTAGTTCACACACACTAGTAGTTTCAAAATTTGGCTAACTCCCTAAATTTCCAAAAATTTCGCCAGAGTCTCCCTTGTAACTGGGCCTATCCACATGTCAGAGTAACACCAAAACAACTCCTAACAACACATCCACAACCCAATAAAGCACCACAATGTATATATCAATTACATTAATCTTAGCATTACAAGCACTGCATTATCAAAATGATATCTAGACAGGAACTGCACATTTTTAAATCATAACACCTAGAAAGTACCTTTCAAATCACAATCACCTGACTATACACTCTAGCGAGAACATTTTATTTCCTTAACACCCTTGGCCCTCAACGTGGCCTCCTCGACTTACAGACTTCGTCATAATACATTAATGAAGGCAATCTCAACTCTCAGACTTATCTAACAAGGATGGCAAGTAGATACCCCTCGGAGTCCAACTATCCATTAACTTCACCTTCTTACACATAGACACATGAAACACCAGGTACACGGAGAACAATAATAGGGAAACATCATACTCGTAGTTTGACCTATTTCCTTCATGATTTCATAAGGCCTAATGTGACCACACATACTTTACCTTTATTAACAATTCACATAGCATCCTCATGGAGAGAATATTGAGAATAACTCATTCACTTTCTTTAACTCTGAATCTCTATGCCGAACACCTAAACTAAACCTTTGGCGACCTCCAACAATTTCTCTAAGATGTGCTAACATGAATATGACGATAAAATTTTCTATCCCATATATTTGATAGTGGGATGATGCTTCTTCTTTGACATGTTTGAACCTTCAACCCCCATAGATTTAATAAAATGAGGAACAACGGGGGTTCGAGGTTTGGCTGGAATTATTCAAGAATCCATTAACGGGCTTAGCAAAGTATTTCATTAGGTTATATATCCTAAAAGGCATGAAGCTTACTACCTATAACGCTGACAAGATTAATCGTAGTGATGACATTATTGATTCAACAAATGAGGCATAGAGTTAACTAGTATATCGGCAATAGAAATCCTTAAGGAGGAATATTCAAGTACGTGACACCAGTTACCTACTTGAGTGTAGGGAAAATTGTTTAATTCGAAATGAGAATATTCTGGGACCCTGAATGTGATATGGGTTTCAAAATACACGAAGTTGCATTATGCCCTTAACAGTAACTAGCACAAGGAATCTATGCCACAAGCCTACGAGGATGAAAAAGAAGTTGAACACTTGTGATATTATTATCATTCTAACAGCTTAACCTCTTTCCGATAGTTTATCTTATATGAGAGAACTAGAGATGCGACAAACTTGTCTTTCAAATCAATATACCCCTGATATGTGCCAAAAATCTGGAAGCGTCTAATTTCAACCTTTCACGAGGGAACCACATAGCTGGGACATCTAAATATTTGGGATGAAATCATGTATTGATTAGAGAAAATGAACATTTTTCTATGAGATAGACATGTTTCTGCCATACTAACTCTCAGGATGAAATACCATGCCACTTCATGGAAGACTACAATACTAGGTACAAAGTGAGCTACTTATTGCGAGACGATTTAGGTGAACATGAAAGTCATAATGAGATGGGTAAACAACAAGATCTTCTTGTGACGAATTTGTGATAAATCTCAAACTTCTCAGAAACTTTATGCGGACAAGTGGCCCCTTTCAATTGACATGTACGCGCATGATAGGTGCTAGGATATGCTCTTATGTTACTAGACAGTGGAAAGGTTCCATGATAACACTCACAAAGGAGTAGGGTGACTATTCAAGCCATATGAGCCACATACACCGGAGAGAAAAAGAGTGGCTTAAGAAGGATCTCAACACTAGGCCGCCTTATATTGGATATGATACCACATAGGTAAATATTACGATGGTGCATGCATAGGCACAAATGAGCAGATGTTATTCACTCGAATCAAAAGATTCCGTAGGAAATTCATCAGGTATATTCCCTTGTTGAGAAGTTAGGAAAGCAAGTGGGAAGTATTAATCCTAGAGTTATAACTCAATTTAAGGACATAATTATAGAGCTCAATTCTTTAAAAGGTTGTAAATAAGAGAATTTGTGATAGAGTGGCTTCACGAATAATGCGTCTCGTTCAAAGAGTAGATACAGAGAACGACTCATAAAGTTGTTCCGGTTATATCCCAACTTCCATAGTAGCATAAGGAGTGACATATGACAAAGTGGAACCATGATCAATAAGAGCATACACATCATGAGATTGGACAGTCAATATACCTGTAACCACATCTGAAGAAGCCTCAAACTTTTGACGTCTCCTCATAGCATAAAACCTGTTGGGCCCTCCCGAGCCTCGGGCTGGGGGAGGCGTTGTGGATGTAGTAGCTACAGAACTGGCTGGCTGGGCCATACCCCTGCCCAAGCTCTGGCAAGACAAATAACAATCTCTTTGAAAGTGACCCGCCATACCACACTTGTAGCATACATTGGTACCATAGTGACATATCCCCGGATGACATCTCCCACACTTCACATAACGGGGATGAGGTCAGCTAAACTGACTAGTCCCACTGACCTGATATTTACCCTTTTTGCATACATCATAAGCATACCCCTTATCCTTCCTCCAAGCTTCCAATGCGGGAGTAACAATTCCAACACCGGATTGCTATGTGGGCCTTCGGAATTGTCCAAAGCTACCACCCCTAATGCGTTGATGAGCATACTCACAACACGATGCCAAACGTTCCTTCCCACATGGCGGACATAACTGGATGAATGTACCCAACCTAGGGGATTTGTTCTTTTTGCGCCCCCTCTTTCCACAGCCATAACATATTTCAAGGGTCATCCAATATGTTCCCAAGTGTCGCTTGCTGCAAATCACACAACCTAGTTCATTAGCACAAACAACCTTCTTTTGTTTCTTAGATTCTCTCACCACGCGATCTGGTGGTGCGGTGACATTGGTAGGAACAATGGCACTTCCCTTAGCAACAAGTTCCACCAATCCCTCCACGGTTCGACGTGTTCTCCCAAAGAACTCTTGTGTAGTCTCCCCCAGATTCAATGGAGCGGTCATTCCCTCCTTACTGTTTCGAACTCGTGGATTACTCATCTGGAAAAAAAGAGACACAATGAGGAAATTAGCTCCCTACCTTGGGCTCTATCGCATGATCAGGAGTAACAAAGAAGTGAGAAATTCCTAAATGTCCAAGTAGCCTCCTCATTATAGATGTGGTCAACAACACACCGATAAGAAGGACTCTACTAGACACAGCTCTGAGACATCCTAGGACACTTTAAAACCTTAGGCTTTGATACCAAGTTTGTCACTCCCCAAACTCGAGGAGCGCGACCGGCGCTCAACCGAGAGAACCCGGCCGAGCAAGCCTGTTGGATTTCCTTCTACCCAAACTCATCCATGGATAAAGAGGAGATGTACTCTATTAATAAAACACTGAAAAGATTTTATTAACAACTTCCTTATCATTCCCATTAGCAGCTTTATTCATAATTTCCAGTATATTACGAGTTTATAGAATTAATGAAAAACATGATTTCCAAATACCAACATTTCTAGTTCAATTCCCAACATCAACCACAACCCACAACCTATCTACGGAGCCTCTAAGTACAATAGAAGAGTATTAGGAAAATGCCGGCAACAAGGCCCTGGCTACACCTCAAAATACAGTGCCTGAGAAACAAAAGATACATGACTCCCGAAATGAAGGGGACTCACCAAGTCAGCTAAAGAAAGTGTACTGCTATCACATATCAATGCCGCCTCCTGTGGATCCACTTGCATCCATTAAAGATGCAGCGCCCCAGGCAAAAGGGACGTTAGTACTGTCGAATAGTATTAGTATGTAAAGCTAAAAGTCCTCTTTCAAAACAAAATGACCATATAAGAAAAGACAACATAGAAACAGAAAGTCACAACTAACAATATCCAAATGTCCAGTTAAAACATAATAATTTTCAAAATACGAACTTCATATACAATTTTTGGTTGGGAGATCATTAGCACCGATATACCACCGTCTTTGTTAGCACGGAGTCCGATCACGTCCGATCGGCTAGGCCATCTACCCACGAACAATGTGGTTTGACGAGTGATGTGAAAGAAAGTTGTTACCAAGAGTAGTACCACTATGTGCGCAACATGGGATCCGATCTCCACCCGATCAGCTAGGCCGCCTTTCCACATATGTCGTGTGGGTTGACTTTTCCAATTCATAATTGTTACCAGTTTCATCCCAATTAAGGGGAATAATATCACAATTCCTCCAATATTTCAATTTCATCCCAATTAAGGGGAATAATCATAATCCACCCCTACACCGGCACATGTAGTTTCAGGTGTTGGCCTTATGACCCACCCTTCCTTGGTTTTGCTAATGATGCTCCCAAAAATATTTTTGATTTAATTTGCACACAAAGGTAACATAAATACAATTGTACTCACCCCAATATTTTTCATATTGTATAAATTCTTATTAGTATTTCTAGACACTCATAACAACAATATTTCATTGGCTCATTTGGCCATTCACAAGATTCTTTATACTTGGCAAGGTGGTTGTATTTCATATTCCACACTTTCACCTTTTTCAATTTCAAAGATCACTATCAAATATCAATATATAGAATATTTCAGCAATGATATAACTCAAATTTATTAGTAATGGAAACTTTAAACACAAAAGGTTTCTTTCTAAATAATGGGGCATATCGACCAGCAATACAAGCACACATCAAGTCATAATCAATCAATACACCATTTATTATTGCAATACTCTTTCCCAGAAATGACAATATACAATTTCAACACCTAAGTATGTAAGAACTCGAATCACAATGGATATATTTGTAAAGCAAAGCATTAGTTAAAGCAGCCACTTATGGGCATGAATTGAGTACAAAAGCTTTTAGGCAATTCTATTTTCGAAATTTTTTTTAAACAATTGAGTCGAGGCTCATTTCATATTCTTTATCGCATCCTCTCAAATCATTTGCACTACTAGCCACAATCATAACTTAAATTCTTGGCATGTTAGCCACACACTATACCCCCAATTCAATTATTCCATTTCCAACCATCTTTATAGATTATCAACATTAAGAGATTTCCAATCAAGACTTTAGGTGCACAAATGAGCAATTTAGAGTCTTAAGAATATTGAAATTTTCTCACATAATCTGGCATACTAGCTTTCATTTGAAATACGATTCAAGCCATAACATTTTAATGCGCCATCCACACCTTGAAACTCACGGGAACATTATGGAATTCGATTTTAAGAGAGAAAGTTTAGCCAACATACCTCAATTGAGCTTTCTTACACTCTAAAATATTTCGAAAATCTTAGCAACTTCAATCTATTTTGAAAATATAACAAATTAAAACAAAATTAGGAGGATGATCATGGTTCTAGCTCATTTGAGCATTTTATCAAATACTATGTGTGTATTAAGGTTCCATGGCCCTTTTATGAAAGACTTCACCATCCCACACCCTATTCTTTTCTATCTTTAACTCACAACCTCCCCACGTACCTTAAGAATACATGCATGTAAGGTAAGCACCCACATCCCCATGAACTACCTTACTAATTACACATTATATTTCGAAATTAAGAGCTTGGTGATAGAATATTACCTCTTAGGATGAAGACCTAGGGTGCCTCTCTTGATAATCTTCAAAGGTTTAAGCAAGAATTGAAGAGAATATATTTTGATGAAGATCACTTTCTCCCTCCTGGACTCTCTCTCTCTCTCACTCTAAAGATATCAGAAATAAGCTCAAAATGGTCTATGGGATATGTTTTAACGGAATAGGGTCGGATTTAAAAACCCCAAAAATGAAGCTCCAGAATAGGTTATGCGGTCGCATATGCGACCGCATAATGATTATGCGGTCCGCGAAATGACCGCGAAAGGTGGCCCTGGGAACTGGGTTGTCCTGCTCACTCTGCGGCCGTTATGCGGCCCGCAGACCTGTTCTGCGGTCGCATAATGCGCCGCAGAACCTCCCTCCGCAAAAGTCTAAGGATTACTATGCGATCAAAGTGCGGCCCACGAAACGGTTATGCGGTCGCATAACTGGCCGTGAAATTGACTTCAAAATTGGCCCAAAAGGCTGCTTCACTCTACAGCTCGCAGAGCGATTATGCGGCCGCATAATGGGCCGCAGAAATGCCTACTTCTGCAAAAATATTTTCTTCAACTCTCCAGCGTACTGTTCAATCCAAAAAGTCCGAACCGCGGCTCGCAAGCTTGCCACGAAGAATTTTTACTACTATTAACCTCTACGCCTACTTCGGCATCACGGAATCCAGATTTTTAGGAAAAATTTTACGGGGCCTTACATTTTTATTGTACATTCCATGTTGGAACAACTTTTTGATTTGAACGGTCATTGTTCTTCCTTCAATCATTCATCCGCATTTTTATTGTGTTTGGTTATTCTTTGTTATCTTCGTGTTGGAACGATTGTAGTTTCTTGTGTGAGTCATGCATTCTACGTAATTTGTTGTGTTGCTTTAACATGCCAATCTGTGCCTCCATTATAACTTGGTAAATTGATTGTCAATGTGAATTTAATTATGTTGAGTTATTGGTAACATAATTGTTTAAGTAAAAGAATTATTAACATGCTTTATTCTATGTGTCTCTTAAGATAGAACTCATTATCTCACTCGGTGCCTTACTATTCTAAATGGTTATCGCACTTTCACTATAATTGGGTTCTCAAATTATACTCATTACTCTGTTAGATATTTACCTTACTTAAAATTGTTATCATATTTTTCCTTAACAAATTTTATATTTAATTCGTTAATTTAACTTATGTTTTGTTTTATTTAAAAATGATACTTTTACTCAATTTTATTGATTTCTAAATTAAACCCATCTTATACTCTATTTCGTACAAATTATATATTATTTTACTTTACTTGATTTCTAAAATAAGCTCATTATTTCATTTGATACCTTACTTTATTCAAAATTGTTATTATGTTTTATGGTGTTTAAATATATCTTTCGTTCATCTAAATTAATATTTATCACGGTTACAAAGTACATGGTAGCACGTGGGATTTGCTGTGCGAAGTTGATTGTTATTGTGGGCACAAGGTGTCATATGTATAAGATTTAGAAATTGTGGTCAATGACTTGTGGTTTATGCTGTGTGGTATCTCGGAGTAATTCTTGTTGTAAGTCCATGTGTTGGGAGCGATTTGATTATTTGAGTTGTCGTCCGTTTTTCCTTATTTGAGTTCATTTACATCTCATCAGTGTTCTGATTATGTTATTTCTTTATTACTCGTTTACTACTTGCTGCCATTTATATTTCTATTACTTCATTGTTGGTTATAAATCAATAATTTTTCTGCCGTTGGTCTTACATTGATGTTCTTTACATTGTTAGCTTATGTATATCTTGAACATGTTTCTCTGTCTAGTAGGTGTCTTGACCTGGCCTCGTCACTACTCTACCGAGTTTAGGCTTGATACTTACTGGGTACCGTTGTGGTATATTCATGCTACACTTCTGCACATTTTTGTACCGATTCAGATATTCTGATTGTGTTGTTGATAGTTGCGTCTGTGCGGCGGGAGACTTCAAGGTATACCTGCTTGACGTTCGCAGGCCTCGGAGTCACCATCTTACTTCATTATGCTACTGTTAAATTATAATTCAAAATCATATTGTGTTTAGAAATTCTAGCGTGTTTTAGTAGTGCTTATGACTCCGTACTACCGGTTTTGTGAAATGTATAACTATTGACCGCTTGCGGCTATGTATATCATTTAATGGTTTATGATAAATGATTAAATAGTTCAGTTCTGTTATTAAATCAATATGTGTTAGGCTTACTTAGTTTTAGAGATTAGGTGCTATCACAACATCCTATGGTGAAAAATTGGGATTGTGACATCAACAAATAACAACATCTCACTATGTTCTTTTTAGAAGGTATTGGCCAAACTTTTCCGTTCCAAATCTCAAAAAGACCAAAAGGTTCAACTTTTTGTGTTATTAAACAAATATTTGAAGAATCGTGATAAAATTATTTTTATGTTTTATTTTCATCTATTAATTCACAAATATAATAATAATTTTCATTAGATATTCCTACATAAGTTTTCATAACTCAAAATAAAGCATCTGGAAATTTTTGTGAGACAAAATTTATTTGTTTAAGAGCTAGCTAATTGAAAATAACATGCACTATTTTTATTATCTAATAATATTTATGTATTTTTTAAAATTATATATTTATTAATATGGGTACACGCAAAGCGCGTACCCTAAGACTAGTCTATCTATCTATATTAATATAAAAGCACGAATGTTTTACGCTAAATATTAAACGACAAAAATATCCTTAATATGTTAATCGACTTTTATAGCCTTAAATATTTTGTCAAAAAGATAGTTCCATGTTGGATAAAACAGTACTATCTAATTAATTTGCCTAATATTTAGGAATCTGATACCAACTAATGATAAATTTTTAAAAAAATTAATAATTGAATGTAAAGTTCTAATTTCATACTAATTCTACTTAGACAATTACACGGAACAATACTACAATAGTAGAATCCCATGTGCTCTTAGAGTTCCAAACCCATACCAATCCCACATATGAAACATATATTCCTCTATATAAACAATTTCATTGTATTCACGCTTGCAGCACAAAACATGTATACAAGGATCTTTTTAGAGGTAATTTTCATCTCTTTTATTATCATATTTTATAGATTAGATTTGGCTCTTTAACACAGCCAAAAAAAGTTACTAATAATTAAGAAGTTGAATCTTTAATTTTACGCATGTTGGCTAATAATTCGTCCACATTTTTATGGGTTAAGTAAGAGTTTTGTTTGTTTGTTGGACGGGATGTTGATGTAAAGTTTGAATTAAACGACACTCGGAATAGTGGGAATACGGTCTCCACAATTCCCATACAAAGGAACTATATTATAATATTTTGCTCAACATGGCTATAACTAGCGTTTAAGGGCGTGACCAAATTATAAGTAAATGGGACTATAGTATTCGTTCTCTTATCTTTTAACTTGATAGTATATTCATGAGTTATTTCGTCTTCCTTATATGCGAGGTAGTTCATAAACTAATTTCTTTTATTTTTGTAACAGGAGGAGACTTAAAGAGGAAGATGTAAATATATTAATTAATGGGGAAGATTTAATTTGTGGCATCATGTGAAGAGAATGGCTGAAGAAGTTAGAAGGAATAATGAATCAACTAACAGTGTGTTTTTAAACAACAAAGTAATGCACTCTTATTGTACTTTAAAGAATTTTGAGTTTTGTTGTCCTAGATAACAGCCATATAATTTCGATTTCTTCTTTACTTAAAAGATTCAAACTTATGCTTACCTCAAGCCTTCACTACATCTCCTACACAAAAAATAGATAAAATAATTACACCAACAATCTACTCTATTGTTCTTTTATTAAATGACTAAATATTAAAATTTGGATTCAGACAATATCAATCAAACTATGCTCATTGATTTTCGGAACGTGCTCAATAGACGACGAAGCACAGACATATCTATACAAAGAATTGATATAGTTTTATATCTGAAATCCTTAACCGACACTATGAAATAGAAAAAAGATCCATAATTGATCGAATTGCTACATGTCACATTTTTTTTTCAAATCATTTGCTTGAAAAATGATTTTTTTGTATATAATATTTCTAAAATTTTAATTTGAAATTCTTTCATAAATAATTGACTTAAGAATCTCGTGCAACGCATGAACGTAGAAACTAGTACTATATTAAAATCACGAAGACCGTTAGCAAAATATCGTTCGCCCTTTTTGCCCTTTAAAAATAGAGTTCACATTGGACAAGATTGTAATTAATTATTTTTCTAATATTTAGGATTTTGAAATCAAATAAAGTTTTTCTTATTAAATTTTTCCTTATTTGATCTATGTAGAACTCCTAATATTTAGGAATTTGAGATTGAGTAAGATTTTACCTCGAAATTTTCTATAAATTAGGCCAAGTAATAACATCTCACTTTTAAGCTCCTTTCACGTTAAGTTATAGATAAATAAAAATTTTGATTCTCATAATATTCACAAATTCTCAAAAATATGATTTTTAGGTGGTTCATATAAAAGCAAAGAGGCCAACGAAAACTAAAAAAGCAGAGGCACAAAAACTCTTTGTGGCTATATCAACAAATTAATCTAAGCGTTTTGTTAAATCACTTTTGTTGTTTTTTCTTTCTCTCTCTTCACCTTTAAAGTTAAAATATATTTTAAAGGTATCCTCTATGTTCTTCCTTTAAAAATATATTTTACACTAGACAAAAATAGTTATTTAATTATTTTATTAATATTTAGAACTTGAAAATCTGTTGAAATTTGGTTATTAAATTTTTCCTAATTTGAATTATATACTTAAAAATTAGGACTTTAAATCAATTAAATTTTACCTTAAATAAATAGTTAAAAAGTCAACTATTTGAAGCGTTAATTTTTATTATCCCATCCTTATTCGAAATCTAAATTGATAGGTTAATTACCCTTTTCATTGTCTGTGTTTTGCAAACATCTAATATCTATTACTTACTAATTATAAAAACATGAACACTTTGCAAAAATGATCAATATTTTAATCCTTTGAAGATAAATTTATATTAGACAAATTATTATTTTAATACTATAAAATTAAGTCAAATTTTAATTATTATATTTTTTTCTTATTTGAATAATGTACAAACTCAAATATTTAGGTACTTAAATTATAACATAAACATTATCTAACTAAATTTAACTTTAGGTAAAATAATATTATTAAAACTTCAAAGGGTAAAAGGGATTTTCCAAGTTATAAATGCTTGGACAAAATTATTGTTAAATACCTTAAATAAATAGTTAAAAAGTCAACTATTTGAAGCGTTAATTTTTATTATCCCATCCTTATTCGAAATATAAATTGATAGGTTAATTACCTCTTTCATTGTCTTTGTCTTGCAAACAATTAAATATCTATTACTTACTAATTATAAAAACATGAACACTTTGCAAAAATGATCAATATTTTAATCCTTTGGAGATAAATTTATATTAGACAAATTGTTATTTTAATACTATAAAATTAACTCAAATTTTAATTATTAGATTTTTTCTTATTTGAATAATGTACAAACTCAAACATTTAGGCACTTAAATTATAACATAAAAAATATCTAACTAAATTTAACTTTAGGTAAACTAATATTATTAAAATTTCAAAGGGTAAAAGGGATTTTCCAAGTTATAAATGCTTGGACAAAATTATTGTTAAATTTAAATATTTAAAGCTTAGATGAGCTAATATTTAATGCTTAGATGACCCTCGCTTTCTGTTGGTAGTAGATATTTATGAGTAACCGTTGTTTCTTTCATTGTTGATCACCTTACTATCTGGTTGTTTTTATTCTGCTTTTATATGGCTGCTTGGTACTGTCCCTTCTTATCTATATTTTCATTAATGTAGTGCTTATGCTTTCCTAAGCCGAGGGTCTATTGAAAATAACCTCTCTATCCTCACAAGGTAGGGGTAAGGTCTGCGTACACACTACCCTCCCTAGACCCCACGACGTGAGATATTACTGGGTATGTTGTTGTTGTTGTTGTTGGATGAGCTAATATGAATTTGACAACAAAAAAAATTATTCCCTTTAAGGTTGAAAACAAATAATTAACGTCTAAATTAATTAACTAATTAACAATTAAATGTATCCAATGCAATTTATTTCCAAATTATTATATAAGTAAAAATTATTTTCAAGTTGAAAAAATTCTTAGGCTACATAAATATGTTTTTATAAAAAGAGCATTGGTAATGGACGATATAAAAAATAAAGCAAAATAGTTATTCTATAGTACTAAAAGTCAAATTGGTAAAAATATAAACTTAAATCAATAATAATAAAACAGTAGTAGATAAAATGCATTCTAAAATGAATTATTGGTATTACATTTTTTTTTTCTTTTCACATTCATTTCAATACATGGTAGCTCCCCATATTTTTTATATATTAAATTATTTTGGTAAAATATTAACACAACATTAGTCAAATTTAAACTTTGCATCATTACCTATAAATTTTTTCTATGAGCTATAGGGCAACCTCTTTTTTTCCAAATCTCTAAAATACCAAAATATTTAACATTTTAATTTATTTTATTTGAAAAGTATTTTTGTGATTTATTTGTTTTCAGTATTAGGTAAAAGAAAATAATTTTAAAATAGTTTAGTTGTGAAAGGACTTTTGTGGAGCAAGCTTTTTTCCATTGAATTAGTTAAATGAGATTAACATTCATTATTTTCAAGAACTTACCCTTTTTAATTTTTTTTTAATATTATGTGATTCTTTTGTGTACCCCTTTATATAAATACACGCCATAAGGGATAAAGACTACCCTTAAAAGCATTTTACTCGTAAAAGGGATTGCTATAAAAATTGTAGGGGTCAAAAGTAATATGGAAAATTGTAGGGGTCAAAAGTAAAAAGGCTGGTAGATCTCCCTACTCCCAACAAACGCACACTACTCCCTTATAAGGG